>NW_010514379.1:33513-61258 GCF_000687285.1 Phaethon lepturus
AAAGTAAATTTGGTATTAAAAAAAAAAAAGACAGAGAAAAAAAAAAGGATGTCAATGGATGCAGGGGCTAGACGAATAAATCAAGTGAAGTCCTGGCCTAGGTAAAGTCAGTGAACTTAAATGAGGCCAAGATTTTACCCAGAACCACACTAAAGATGGAAAGAAGTTAAGACTACGGCCAAATGGCTGTTCCTGACAAGATGATATGCTAGAAGTCCCAGCAGAACCAGGGGTAGAGGAAGAGAAAGATCCATCAGCTGCTCTCCAGCCTCACCAATGTTTGAGCCTGTCAAGAACCTACATTTCTTCTTTAAAACTTTCTGCTGATTGTTATACTTTAAAACATCAGTATCATCATGTATCTTCACACTTCACAGAATCACAGAATCACTAAGGTTGGAAAGAACCTTCAAGATCATCAAGTCCAACCATTAATCCAGTGCCACCATGTCCCCTAAACCATGTCCTGAAGCGCCACATCCACACATTTTTTAAACACTTCCAGAGATGGCAACTCCACCACCTCCCTGGGCAGCCTGTTCCAATGTTTGACCACCCTCTCGGTGAAGAAATTTTTCCTAATATCCAATCTAAACCTCCCCTGGCACAACTTGAGGCCATTTCCTCTTGTCCTATCACTAGTTACTTGGGAGAAGAGGCCAACACCCTCGTCACCACAACTCCCTTTCAGGTAGTTGTAGAGAGCGATAAGGTCTCCCCTCAGCCTCCTTTTCTCCAGACTAAACAACCCCAGTTCATCAAACTGGCCAAGAAACAAAATGTATAAACAGGTTACAGAGGTCTGCACCAGAGTTTTCTACAGGTGAAAGCAGTAGGACAGGTAGATGGACAGAATTAACTTGTGTGACTTGGCTTTCTTCAGCAACAGGGAATTCCTACAAGCCAGAAGCTCGGGGGGAAATTGCCTTGGGAAATACACAGCCAGGGACAACTTTGAAAGAGTGGGGAGCAAAAAGCAAAGTTGCAGAACTCTACCCCAAACTTTCTCTGGGATCTCACCTGAACTAAATACATAATTTATACTCAAGTATATTCAGATATGTACAGATAGATTTTTCTTAATTCCTTTCTTTGTATTTTGACATTTTTGTTGCTTGTTCTTTTTTTCTGGTCTAAAGGTTCAGACATGCACCTAAAACTGAAATGCTTTTTCTATCCAAAAACAAATGCAGATTTTTTTAATCATAGAATAGTCTGGGTTGGAAGAGACCTTCTAAAGATCATCTAGTCCAACTTCCCTGCCATGAACAGAGATATCTTTCACTAGAGCAGGTTGCCTAGAGCCCCATCCAGGCTCTTTTTAGGTTTAGTCATCACTTTATACTAGGACATCAAAAACATTCCAGCATTGACTGTGCTTATTGTACTGCAGGTAAGCATGTGTTTAAAAGCCTTTGTCCCTGAATGCTAAGAGAAAGAGTTGATTTTATTCTTTAAATCAGAGGAAACATGAGGTGGTTTTTTTGAGCTACTACTTGCAATGTACTGACTGGAAGAATTCTTGTGTTGCCTTGCTCAAAAGTACTGAACGCTGTAACGCAACATTATAAGGAACACCAAATTTTGATAAATTAAGACAAGGTAATAAACATGGTTTAGCATTATTTACAGTGCTGGTCAGTAAACGTTAACATAATTCTCCTATTACCTCAAAGTCTGATTGATTTAACCTAATAAGGACAGATAGAAGAAAATACCTAGAGAGTAGCTGCAAAGCCAGGAGAGAAAACTAAGCAGAAAGCAAAATTCTTCATATAGAGTTTTACAATATATTCACATAAAGTCATTTATGTACTTAAAAAAACCCAAAACGACCCCCAAAAATTCAAATTCCGAGTAGTTCTTTCATAGTTCTTATGAAGAAACTATTTAATAGCATAATTCTACAAATGAAAGAGAATCAACTCAATATAGTAAATCATGAGCATGAATAATGTTGCATACCTGAATTCAAATAGGATCAGGCTAAAACATGCTTTCTTACAGGCATACTTTTACTGTATGATCAGTCCTATAGAATTCAACGCAATTATTTACTGTAACCAGGACAGTCATATTGAGTAACACCTTACCATAGTATGTAGAATCCCTTGCACAAATAGAATGGATCATAGGTATTTTGTCTATTTCAGGAAGCATTCATATAGCTGGCTTTGCCTACTTTCTCTTTTTTTCTTCTGCCCTCTCTGTGGTGGCAATGTAAGCAGCATATGGATTTTTTTGATAAAAGTCACTGAGAATGTAGAATTACAAAAAACCCTCACTAAATGGCACAAGAATTAAAAAAAGAATCAGAATTCAAGTATTTTAAAATATTTTAAACATGTACAAAAAGTCTTGACTTTTGATTAATAAGTGGATAATGCAAGACTGCTCAAAATTTTTCTTTAAATCAGTACCATCATAAATATGACTAGCAATAGAGATACGGGCTAAAAATATGAAGCATATTACCTGTGTGACTCTATATAGATCATTTACATTTCATTTATGTTTCTTTCCTTACAAAAGCAGACATTTTGTCATTTCTTGACAAACGAATAATTACTTCTGCATTAAAAATTACTACTAAACTGAAATGCATGACTTTTTCATGCATAAGTACTGCATGCTTAGCAGCTCTCACTGGCTTGAAGGTCTACCTCTATCCAAGGAGGGTATCAGTAAGCCAGAAGCAAATGTACAAAACCAAAATCTGGCATGCTAGTCAAAACTGTTGGCCCATCAAGACCTTGTTCCTAACATTTGCCATGCAAGAAATCCATTAAGCTCTAACCTACATGTAGGTAAGATGAGACAGTAAGACTTTTCAGAATCTGGCATTTGAAATCATTCAGTCTGGAGTTGGCACACGGGTACGTACATAAGTTCTACAGTGAGCATCTGTGGAAAGTTGTCTGAGTTAAGTGTACAATAGGAGAATAGGAAAACCTACTTTAATTGCATCAGACAGTATTCAGATCATCCTTTAGCATTCTGTTCACACATAGCCTCCATTCTGTCTCCCTCTCAAAAGTACTAGTGAAATAACATTGGGCAATTCACGCAGGATTTGACTTCTATATTATTTTGTATGCCCACTCAAGTTACGTTTTGTTAATTGCTACGTTTTATAATTGTGCACCTGTGTGAACTAACATTTTAATATTCCAGTCAGATACTCTAAGCACAGTGTTTATAGTGTTCCTCCGCTGATCTCAAGGATTTTCTTTAACATGTGCATTGCCCACTGGAACATTAATTCATTTTAACAGATTCCCATGATGTGTTTCATAATGTCAGTAAGTTTTGCATTCTTTAAACTCCTGGCAGGCACCATAGAGGACACAGTGATAGTGGCAGTGACATGAAGAAGGGATGCACATGCATTTGCAACGAAGCAGAGATGATTTTGGGTTTGATTGCACAGGGTTCTGACACAGTGGTGGAAAACATAGAAAGAGGGGGAGCAGGCGAAAACTGAAGTCAAACATCTACTGCTGAACATTATCTGATACAATTTTATATAGTATAGAGTAAAACACTTTGTCAGCTAGCTCTGACCAGTGGAAGAACTTAGCCTTATGGAACTGGGACAACCAAAGGGCAGGTCTTCAAGGGGCACAAAGACTTTCAGAGAAATCTGCACTGAGCTTTTACACATACTGCAAGGCAGTGTGGTTCCTGTCACTGAGGAGGAAGCATGTTACTAAACTATTAAAAGAGTTTTGCACTCATGGAAAGCAGGAATTGCTGTCTAGTTTCAGAAAGTTGTGCACAAGGTAGCTCTTTGCACAAAGGGGGTTCTGAGAACTTACTAAAAAGTATTAAAAGGAAGAAAGATTGTAGAGTGACCTTGAGGAGTCATGGAACAGCAATAAGACATGAATTTAGAAGACTGGAAGTTGGGTAGTAATATACCTCACATCAAAGCTGCGTGTGTTTTTATCACTTCATGCATTCTAGTACGAGCTAAGTTTTGCACAACACCAATAAGAAAAAGATTAAATATACTGCAGCAGTGGACGCAATGCTCTTAATATTAGGAAAAGCAGGAAGTGTGCCTGAAAAATGCCAAGAGTGATAAGAGAGAGGTACTCAAGGATGCATTATTCCTTCTTCTTGCACTTTGGAAGTATTTATGGATATTGACAATGCACATCCCACAGATGTTTCAATTGATTTGCATCAAAACACAGATGAATCAATAACAATCTCAATTTCTTTAAAAAAATAAGAACAACATGAGACAGGCCTAAGATCACTGGAAGTAGGATATAATGAAATTAAGAAATATTCACAGAAGTGGGTAAAACGCATGTTGTAAATGAAGCTGACACCTTGTATGAGCTCACCGCTGTGTCATACTAAAAAGAAGCACTCCTGGTTACTACTGCCATTTAGATAGAGCATGTCATCCAGTCAAGATGATCTTGCAGGAACAGAGACTCAACCAAATAGCACAAAAGCTATGCAAAGTCATGTAACATATGGAAAACACACACGGTGAAGTTACTCTTCTATGGAATATTACTTATGTGTAGAGAAAAAGGCACTGTTTTCTAGAGATGTATCAATTTCCAGATTAGTTCAGAAAGTTTTCCATAATGTTGATATTATTTTTCAGAGGGGAAAAAAAAAAATAAGATGCATAGCTTGAGACTTTGTAGAGGATAGATGATAAATGCCTATTTTGTTTGCTCAAAGCAAGGCCAGAAAACTACTCAACATTCCTTAAAAATGTGGTAACAGACTATTTTGGCTTAGTTTTTAGGTGTCTACCTGGAGTCTCTAACAACAGTTTTTACACATGCACACACAAAATTCCACTAGAATCCCTTGCATTCAGACAAAATAGCTATGATTGTAATTCACCACAATTTTAGTAGACAACAGGCAACTTAAATCTTATTTCTATAAATTACAGTTCAATCTCACAGACACTACCTACATTGGTGGTTATTTATCTTATTATCTATTTATCACCTACTATTTGAATCTCTATACTCACTGATTACTTTGAAAAGTTTGTTAAAAACATTTATTGCACTTTAACTAAGAGAGACAACACTATATGGTGAATGTGGCCATTCTGCAAACAAAGTGCACACGAAAAGAAATCTAACTAATAAAATTTGTGATTGACATTATTCTTCTTTTGCAGTTGACAGGAAAAAGAGGCCTTGGTGGTCCAGAGATAATAGAATTTTAATTAACAAATTACAAACCTTTGTGAAAAAAGAGAGACTGTAAGCATGAGCTGCTCTGTATAGTATATTTTAGAGCAATTCCTCCCCACACAGAAAGAACAATCCCTTTTAAGGAAAGAGGATCGTTTGCCTAATTTTTCAGGTGTGGGTGAGTTTAAAAGAAAACAAAGAAAAGTTTTCTTTTGTATTTCAAAAAACCTCTAGAGACCAAAATATACAAACTCAAACATATCTATCTAATCCAGACAGTGAAAGCCTGAGGTCTGATTACAGTGCATTACCCTCACACAGGTTTAAGTTAACTGAAGAAGACAAACAAGGAAGAAGAGTTCTTACCACTGATGTGTGGCCTTTTGGAATGAAGGGGCTTTTCTTTACAAAGCAACAGGAGATATCATCTTTCCCTGAGAAGGAATCATTCACTATAAGCACAATGTGTTATTATTGGGATTTTTAATTGAAATGTAAATTC
This sequence comes from Phaethon lepturus, assembly GCF_000687285.1. Classification (NCBI taxonomy): domain Eukaryota; kingdom Metazoa; phylum Chordata; class Aves; order Phaethontiformes; family Phaethontidae; genus Phaethon; species Phaethon lepturus. Next base: position 39,196 of record NW_010514379.1, read on the forward strand.
TGGGAACACTCTGACCTAATTTACTCCCAGAAAAAGAGGGCAAAATTCTCATTTACAAAGCACTATATAGACACTTCACTATTATTAATGAGTCTTGCTCAATGGTCTGGGCCTCCACCATTCTGCAAAGCTGACTGTATTTTAAAACATTCAGCTATGGCATATTTACACAGCACTGTTGATTGTTACATCAAGTAGGTCCCTCTGTTTTTTGACAAAACATTTTTAAGAAATAGTTTTGAAATAGTTTTAAAATAGATCTAAAATGACAGGCCTCTGTGGACTAGATGCCAAATGCACAGACAGCAGCAGCAAACTGCAGCAAAGCTTACCTGACACAGAGTAGGATTGCGCCCGGGAACCTCCACGCTCTTAAAAGCTTACATCAAATCAGAACTGTTGGGTTGTTTTGGTTTTTTTCCTTTTTAAAGTTAATTGTAGGCTTCAGAACTTAAAGTCTAAGTAAAAAAAGGGAACCAAAGTATTTTCATGATATGTCCACAGTTGAAAGAGAAGTTTGATTCATAATGTTCTGGATTATGTTTATTTAGGATTTAGTCTCAGGAGAGCCTTCCTAACACAAGCCCTGTATTTACTACTTGCTTTCAGATGATATAGAGCCCAAACGAAAGTCTTTTTTCCAGTAAAGTTGACACTTCTATAGATTTCTTCCAGAAAGAACAATCAAGCGTTCACAACAAGAATGAACATGACAAACAAAGAAATGAACAGCAATCTAGGCAGAATGAAGCTTTAAAAATAGTGAATATCTATGTAAACTTGATCTTATCAGAGATGTGAACACCAATTAATTTTTACGAACTACAATGTGATTGAATTAAAGTATGTCTGGCTCCTTAAATGTGCAACACTGAAAAACCTTATTTGCTTTATGTTTCCCATCTAACCTTTTTCTTAGCAGTAACTTACAGTAAAATTCCCTTTTTCTCTCCTTTGGGCATGAGAGTTTCAACCCAGTATTTTTAAAAATAATTTTGGCCCTCTATTTTAAATTTTCAAGGTTCAAATATGTACATCTTGGAACTAATACTTGTGTGGCTTTGTAACAGGCTTTAAAATGCAAAACTGCTTTCTGCTGAGTATTTCACCTTGAAACATGGTCATTTACTGTCATGCTCAATCTTAACTATCTTTAAAGTCTAACTGTACTTAAACTACAAAAAAAAAAAATTTCCCCTATGTCTGATAAATGGAAACACAATTCCCCGTGTAATAAAAGAAGTTATATGAGTAAAAGTCAATTAAATGAAACAAGCAAAACATAGCGCTTCTTTGAGCAAGAGGAAACAAATGACACTCGTAGGGACTAAAAGCATTCCATCTGAAGCCATGACAGTAGCATGCCATGGCAAACTCAACCCCAGGCTCCAGTAAAACAAATAAGCACCTGATTAATTTTTAGCATGTGAATACTCTCTTGAATTCTAAATTACCATGCATTTCAGTTAAATTAGGTAATTTTCTGAATCTGGGGCACAGCAGTCAGCATTTTGCAAGATCAGTCCTTAACCATATTTACTAAGGTGATCAGCATGGAATAAATATGCACTCAAAATAAGTAAAAAAAGCTCACTATGGTCTTTCTACTGACTTAAGTGGTCATTGAATCAGACTAATATGGTAGGAACCTGGATTGCTGAAAAAAATCAGCAAAGGTCATAATGTTAACTGTGAACAACAGTCACATAACAACATGTATACGAATACCCTGACATGAATAGTTATTAAAGCAAAACTACATAGAAGTCCAGCACTTTTTGCAGAAAGATGAGGTCAAAATGCAATTGGACAAAAAGGAGCAAAATAATTCTGTCAGCAGAAAGATCAGTTAGAAGTACGTAATAGTAGTAACAACTAAAGAAGAGAGAGGATCACTGATCTTGGAAATCCATAGGGCAGGAATTAAACAGTATAATAAAATTGTTTGTGCAACCATTTAGCATCTCATTTTCTTGCTGTGCAAGCTGAAGAACCACTTGAGACAGGCCATCTTGGAGAGTAACAAAGTGCACCAATAACTAACATGGGATTAAAAGAATATTGATAGCTTGTGACAAGCGGCTTCCTGAAAAATGTTTCTTAGTCAAATAGCAGCAATCATTAAATATACGAGGGTCAGTCAATTTAATCTGCTCTTTTTATATGGATTAGTTTAGCAAAGTAACAGAAGAGACAATTAATGCCTCCATAGCTTTTCATGCCATGACACTACCCCATCATTTTTAAAACAAATATTTGAAAGATGATTTTCTACACGACTGCATATGGCCATACTCATTTTAGCACCTACCAACAGCACTGATAAGAACTGACTTTATTACAAGGCACAACTATACATTCCAGAAAATTGTTACCGTAAAAGTGCATGTTATCTTTTAAACAAACAGATCCCTTAATAAAGATTTAAACTCCTACACTTTCCAAACTGAAATCATAATCCTGGAGAGTCTCCACCCCTCTGTACCACTACTGAATTTATCATACAATCAGACTTATGGATAGGGACATAACACTGGCATCAATGAAACATGTACAATACTTGAATGAAATGTGGTTACTGTTCAAGACTGGAGAAAAGTCACATAAAAAATTAGGGCAGAAGGCAAAGAAAAATTCTCATCACACTCTGTAGAAAACTCCTGTAGACTGAAAAAAAGTGTGACCTGCTTGGGAAAAAAAGAGTATCATCTTATATGCCATAGTAAAGAACTACACACAACTAAAGGAAGACCAGTTTAAAGCTTTGATTTAGAAAGCCAGAGCACTGGTCTACAAAGAATAATTAAATGAAACCCTAGAAGAATTTCTAATAGATAAGCTGTAATTAGAATTTGTCCAGCCTGATGGCAAGTGTTATGAGCCATTTTAAGGCCTGCCATAAAGCTCTTGCAAGCAGTAGCGAACTGTCCAAGGCCACCAGAGATCATCCAGCAGCCAGAGAATCTGATCCAAGATTGCATTTCCAACCTGCATAGATACAGAAAGTTTTGACAACGTTACTGGATTTTCCAGGATTTCCTCGAGCAGGTGTTCATACAGGATGCAGCACTTCCACGCACAGATCTTCCAGCACTGCTTTTCTCAGGTGTTTCCCTCTTGGCCCTTTCTGACAGTTGTTTGACAGATGATACAAACTGCTTGACACAGATTTTAAAGTCAGATATTTACGAAAACGAATTACTGCTGATGTCTTTGGTGTAATGCTTTTTGACACAGAGAGTTAGGGAGAGTGACACAGTTGGAAAATAATGTAAGCTGAAAGCGTTTGGAACAGCTCAGGATCCAAGGTGACTTTGTGCTGCAATTCACTACTTTTATAATTGTTTTGTGATACACTTTCTGGGTGAGATACAAAGCCCACGAGAGTCAACAGGTCTGTTTCCACTGACATCTCTGACCTTTTTATCAAGTCCTAGTGAGACAGCAATTCCAAGTCAAAGCATACTCAGCAAAGCTTGTACAGAATTAGATCTTGCAATTAGTCTTTCAAACTTCACTCCTTTGGCATTGGTTGCTGAGTGTAAATTTCCACCTTTTTTGTCTTTAGAGAGGAAAGAACTTCTGTCTGAGCTAGAGAGGAAGAGACATCCAGGAAGAGACATCTAGGATGAGACAAACATTTCTGCCTCATCGTGTACTCCCATAAAAAATTCTTAGCATGCTGAGCCAAATACAATTCCTGATCTTTTTTCCCTAGTTTGTTCAATCGTGAAGTAGGACAAGAGAGGAAAACAAGCATGTGCCCTTGACATTATTCAGGTTGGCAGCAACTGACCTGATGCTATTATTCTGGATGCTTTCTCTTGATAGTTGTACATTGCCCCAAAGACATTGGTCAACTAAACAGCAGAGCTAAAAGCATGGTCCTCTAACTTCAGTTTTGTTGGTGAAACAAAATGAAACAAAAAAACCAACAAAAAAAACCCAAGAACACCCTCCCTAAACAACACCCCAAAACCAAATCAACCTGAAGACCAGGTGGATAAATCTGAGTTGCAGATATAAACTTACTATCGCTGCAAACTCTCAACATTATTTGAGAGTGTATGCGAGTCTCTTCATAAGTGTAATATCTCTAAGAAAATAAGACATTTAAAATAAGTATAATGCAAAGGAAAATGAGGCCAAAAGAGCATTCAGGGAATAATTAGGTGGCACTAAAGAGTGTGACACTTTTTTTTTTTAACGGGCAGACTAAACTTTATCATTCAAAGTTTTCAATTAGCAGCTAGAAGAGCTACATAAAACATAGTATCAGACTTGTTCTACAATACTTTAACACCACATTGATGCACAGACACTGCTGACACCCAAGGCATATTTTTTACTCAGTTAAAATTAATTGTAAAAGATGGTTTATGAATCTTGGAAGATTACACAACTCACTCCTATAAAAACACAGAGAATAAGGTTCCAAGAGCTCATATAGACAAATGATATATTGTGTCTGTTTCATGTACAGAGAGAATTGAGGCACAAAATACGGATCCTGGTGTGCATCTGAATGTTCTTAACTTCAGAATAAGTATTTGAACTTGCTATTCCAGTTCTGGAATGTCTTTAGCTTAAAGTAAGCATAGAATACTATCATACACAGGAAAGAGTAGCAAAATCTGGCCCTGTGTTGCTGTGCAACAAGTCAGTAAATCTGGCCTTACTTAAGTTTCAGTGGCCACCAACAGTGTGAGGTATTGCTCAGTAGGAGAAAATGAGGCAAATCCAGTCCAGAGTAACCCGCCCATTTTAATTAAAAAACAAGAATGGAATTAAAGGTTGCTTTAGGCAATAATGGTAAAGTTGAATTAACATCAACACGGGAAACCTTCCATTTATCATCGTGGAACGATCACATTTTAACATGTTTATTGCATTTATTATTGCTAAATATTTCTAAATTCTGACAGTCTATAATAAACACAAAGAACAGAAAGTTTCATCTTGGATCACTAAAACGGCCTTGGGATTCTTGCGTTCAAATTGCACAATAAGCTATTCATTGTCTTGGCGTAGACAGAAACTTAACCCAGAATTGTAGACTGACTCAAACACCATCCAGTGGTAAATGACAGTTATTACAATACAGCAGCAGCTCCTTCTACATTACCTTCGCTTTACAAGTAAAGTAGTTAAAGTATTTCAAAAAAACTGGACAGACAGGAACGCAACTCTACCTTAGCTGAAGGGAAAATAGCTAAAACAGAAACCTAAGGATATTGAGATGTAAAAGTAGACACAAGAAAAAAAACAAACCCCAGCAATTACAGCTGCCATTTTATAGCAGACTTCCAATAGATGACCTTCAGCAGCTTGAGCTAATGAATCAGTCCCTACAATGAGATAGTAAAAGTGGCTTCTGTGGATCAACCATCATATCTGCACTGATTAGAACATGACATTTATATCTTAAAAATATGTACAATGTAATTCACATGCTCTTTGAATTTTAGTCCTGCTATGTCCCTCAGAGAGTAGTGCTCAGCACCAACCTGTCTGCCTTTGCAAAAGCCTAGCTCCTCTTCACATGTCCCAACCAGGCTGACACATCTTATACACACTGAAAGAAAAGATTAAATCGCCATGACAGACAGACAGGCAGGCAGGCAGGCAGGAAGAAAACAAACATAGTTGCTCTCTTAAGAAACAGAAAAGTTGTTGATTTCTTTCTAGACAATCACAGTTCTTTGCATCACTTGGAGAAAAGATTCCTATGAATTACAGTGTCATTGACTGTCCTATTGTAATGTAGCCAGACAAGAGACATTGTTCTTTTCCTCCTTCTGCCATCTCAAAGAGCCTTGTACTGCTATCAGACTTTCATAAGGCACTTTACAAACATATTACTTGACTGCATTGCTGTACTTCAAAAGGAAATTTTGCTGTAATTCAAAAGGAAAACAAAGCAATTTATACGACAACAGCCTAGACCCTCCTTTTTCCCTGACTTTAGCTTAATTTCCACAACACCCATATAATTGTCTTTCATATATTTAACATTGCTTCTATGCATACACTTCAAGTCATAGAAAGATTTCAGTTAGGAGGGTCTCTGGAGATCATCAAATCCAACCACCTGCTCAAATCAAGGCCTATAAACCATTAAATATATGTATATTATATATATATAAAAAAAAAAATGTTGGTCCAGGTTCTCAGTTATGTTTGAGTTCAGTGAAGATATCCTAATTTACATTTTACTGCACAGTTGGTCTTTTGTATAAGTAACTACAATTGCCTTGCCAGGAAGCTATTGTTATTATTTAAACACATGGAAAACTGAGGCAGAGAATTTGAATGGATCTCTGTTTATCCATTTGGGAATCACCATTAAGATCTGAAGTTCTTAGGTGAGGTAACCTCATCAAAATATAAATCATTACACCGTATTTCTACCTCATATATTAAGCAGTGTACTAGCTGAGGAAATTAATTCTCTTAATTTAGTATCTTGGAACAAATAAATCAGAAAATTTAATTTCAGAATTTGAGATATGCATTTCCAAACACAAACCTCATGTGTTTTCTTATTGTATTTGTATTTTAATGTCTTGGTCCTAGAATATTCTGACAGCTGTAAAATAAATAATCTAAATCATTATTAAAAGAAAGAGCAGCATATTATTTTTAGTTCTTAAACCATCAGAATTGTTGCTAAAGAAAACAGAAATACAAGAACTCAAGAAACAAACAAGCTTTATAAAAAGAATTCATAACTATAAGGCTCTTATTTGCCAGGAATTCACATATTCATCCCAGCATGCCTACTCAAACGAAGCATGGCAGACACCTTAATGGGAATTCTTATCTTAACAAAATGACCTCATACCTAGTGAATACTTAGAAATGGCCAACATAGCTCATGATATCTAAGTAGCCTGACAAGAATAACCTCTCACTACATTTTATGCAAGTAACAAAACAGGGTTATGTCAACACACTTGTGTTGAATTTAATGCACCATAATTCACATACTGGAAAGTCTTCATGAAATAAATCATATTTTTAAAGATAGTTATTCTTTTGTATATGTATATATATTCATAAAGAAAAAAGGATGTGAATTACAGGCAATAGTTATGTTGTTAGCAGCCACAGACATGAGAGGGTTTCTCTGTGTAGGGTTGGGAGGACAGGCGTGCAGAGGAAGGGATCCTCACAGCCACACCCTAATGGTTAACGCACTGGAGGGCAGGTACACTGCAAAGGGATTGCTTGGGCACCCTGCATGGTACTGCAGGTCTTCTCAGATCCCATCTGCCCCAGCTATGCTGGGCTCTGTCCAGCCACAAAGCCATGGCAAAGGAGAGGGTGCCAAGGCTGCCACAGAGGTAAAACCCTTCTTCACTCGACTACCTGTGGTGAGTAGGGATGCCCCCATCTTCAGATCAAGAAGTATAACAGCACGCTTATGTACATATACAAAATTATTTTCTCAGAAAAAGCTATATGTCCATTAAAGTTCAGAAAAGTCACATAGCATGAAAGTAATATATTACAGTTTAAATCAAATGTATGCTCACTTCCCCCTTGCAGATGAAATCTCAATGACAACAAAACCCCTCTACGCTCCAGTATAGAGCCAGAAATTGACCGCAGGTCTGAATGTGATGCCATGAATGTCCTCCATCCAAAACCATAATATTCCCTGCACTGTTTACATAAATTGACCTTAATTTTCCTCTGTGGTAAAAGAAGCTGTAGCAAGAAAGAAACAGAGAAAGTTGGAAGTTTTGAAAAATAGAAAAGGCTGGCATCTGAGGTAGTACAGAAAGCAGGAACTACGTTTTGTTTTAAAGCCAGATGATAGCATAGCCTTTAGCAAGAGGAGAGAGAAGAGGAAGAACAAAAAGCAACTCATTCAGTAAATAGAATTATATTTTTCACTGGTACCTCAGCAATATTTGACAGCAGTTAACTTCATTTCCCAAGCCTCAAAATGGGTAAGAGTAGTAGATAAGCACATAGCTTATTCACATTTTGAATAGCAACAAAGTAATCTGTTACACCATCAACAACAATAAACCAGTCAGCTATATTGAAGTTAAATACTCCATTGGAGCAAATACATACATCTAACAGCTGGTAAGCCATACTGCTAGCAGCTTTAGGAAGAAATCATTGCATTGTTTGTTTATGTTTTAGCTGATTTCTAAGTCTTCAGCAATATGATTTTTTTAAATGGGAAGATAAGAGGTTACACAAAGCTTACTTGGTTTAAAAATATCATTCTATTGTGTCGTTTCCTCTACTGCTATCAGTTATCTATAAGCGTTTATGCAGTATTCCACTTTATTCACTCACTTCCATGCTTCTGAAATCTACTGGGTACACTTTCAGGTTAAGTGTATGAAAATCTTACTCAGTATGGTTGAATACATGAGTATAAATGGGTGCTTGTCCATTTATACAAATACTTCACCTAATTCTATAGGATTGTTTAGTGTGCATCACTGATTAGTAATATTTTCCTCACACAGACATAAGTAGTAAGCCATAAATGTTTTGGTGTTTAGTCTGGTAGCCTGAACAATCCCTTCCTCCATTGAAAAATTTTGCAAGAACTCACTAAACAATCTGAATTAAACATAAGATACTAGGAACCATTGTTGGCTAATGAGCTACATACTTCATTGAATGCACTGGCATTTCATAGTGCAAGAGCAGAGAGCAAGCTGAAGTGTGCTGTATTCTAAGAGTAAAGTAGCAAACAGCTTTGTCCTGGTATCCACATGAGGTCCACTGTAGATCAGGGTTCACATCTGCAATAATTGTGTACCCTTTAACGTTTGCTGTGATGATGTCTTTTAAAGTCCACTTTTCAGACAATTTTATAGCCATGTTCAAATCAGAGTGAGCTTTATTCCTGATACAGCATGAAGCTCAAACAGTTGCTTCAGTCAGAAGCATTTGGGGATGATTTCTTTAATTTTTGAAAGAAATAAAGTTAGAACAACTCTATAGAGAACAAAATTTTAAATCTCATGTAGATAACAAATGTGAGATGCTTGTGGAGTGAACTGGCTTCTTAAATCTCAACTTTGGACTATAAGAGATGTCCGTGTGTGTGACATTTTATAAATGTTATATAGACACATTTCAACTTTATGTTTAGCTTTAATGTATACCAAATCTCCTGTTAACAGTAAATGGTATTAAAGAATGGAAAAGCTTTTTAACCTGCAATCATCTAAGCATGTTGGATGCTCTTTTGAATTATACACTAGACTGGGACTCAGGAGATACAATTCCATTTCGGCAAGATGATTCTAGGTATGTTGTATCATCACCCAGGACTTCCCCCCCTCCCACATCTGTAGAAATTGTGGAATTGGGAAGGTTGAAATCCCACTTTTGTAATTTTATTAGCTAACATTATTCTTCTTATTTCAATGCTATAAATAAGTACACAAGCAACTAAATAGGTGGCAACTAGATGCTAGCTATGTACTACCATACTCCTTACGCCCCTTAGCAATGTTAAAGATCACAGGTCAAGGCTTTTATTTTCATTGTTTTCTATAAAATTTGGAAATATTGTGTTACAGTATAAAGAGTGCTATATTCCAGATTTCACACAAGCATATATGTACTAGTGACCTACACTGTGAGACAATGTATTAATAGCAAGGGATCTAGCATGAGGACTTTTGTATTTCATGGAGCTCCAGAAGGAGTCTGATTACCTTAATAATTATATCAGGGAACCAGGTGTTGCAGCCTGTATTGATTATATTGATGATAATAAGCAAGAAGAAGACATGACTCTTCTCTTGCTTACATCTGATTTACTAATCAGGACCCTAGATTCCCTTCTTAGTTCTGTGACCAAGTCACTGCTGAATTTGGGCAAACTGCTTAACTAATCCTTACTAGCAAAGTCCCTTACTTTGCTAAGCAGGTAAAATTGTATCTGTCTACTTTAAAGGAAATTGTGTTGTCTCCAATACCTACATTTATAGAATATTTTGAGAGTCCTAAATAAATGGTGCTATTGAAATAAAAAGCAGTATCCCCCTCTTTTGACTTGAGCAGCAAGCCAATATGTAGGGCACTCTCCATTAGAAGAAATTGATGATAAAGTCAGCTCCTTCTTTGACACAAACAAAATCCTGTTTCCCTGAACATAAGAGGAATTAAACAGCTGGAGATGGGGTTTTGTCTCTTAATTCTAAGCTTTCTTTTCGCAGCATTTAACTTAAAAAGGTCTGACACTTTTCTCAAGTAAATGTTCCCAGTGTTCATGTGGTTCTGGCTGATGCTTTTTTACTGCTTTTTCTTTCTCCTTACAAGCTGTTTTTCTTGCATCGTTCCCTCAAACAGTTGTGCTAAAGCAATACTCTATAAAGGCTCTCTGTCTGCAACAGTCTTAGAGGCCTCACATGTGTCTTTGTTTTGGTCAGTCACGTGTATGTGTTTTGTTGGAAGCCTCCACTGTTTCAGCTACCTGATTCAATGAAGGGGCTTAATGACTCCTTACTAACTTTCTAAAAATGGAGGACGATGTCAAAGGCCCCAGTTTCAACCTACAGCAGTATGCAATCAATGACTAATAGTAGCTATACAAAGGCAAACATTTCCTGGATGTTCTTAAGTATGTCTAATCTTAAAGGTGGCATACAAAGCAAAACAAATTCAGGCCAAGATTTCCTCCCTTAAATACCATACAAGTGACAATCACCCTATCCAAAAATTTTTAGCAATTGTTTTAATTCCCTTTTTTCCCCTTTTGTAGACACTTCATATGCTCTGATACTACACTAATGTTCCTAGTTCTCATTCTGAATTAATACCAGTATGGTGAAACCAGCTGAACATACTGTTTTGTATAGGTACAGTTGGTACAGTATTTTGGACGTGGTTATAGCTTAAGCCACTTTTTACCATAGCAGCTTTGAAAACAGTATCTCCTACTACAATTATAGTAGTGTAAATGTGCTTTGACTAGCATGGCTTTACCCTCCACAGGGACACCTTTCTACCGGTAATGTACTTCATTAATTACCTGGCTATGTACAGTTGGAAAAAAATGAGAACATTATGATATACTGGTACCAACAACTGCGCAGGTATTTCTGATGATACATTCTGTAGTACTGTTACTGAACCAAGTTATCCTCTCTTTTTTTTTTTTTTCTTTTTTTGCCTTCCCATCAAGGACATTCAATATAAAAAAAGAAATATGGTTTTGATTTTGCTTTTGAAGCTCATATGAAACATATTTAAACAGTGCCTGCAAGACATGAGCAAATATTTGTCAAAGTTCTCAACAGTCAAAATGAGTATACTTATTAGTACTACCTTTAAAACAGTTTTACCTTACTTCTGTTTCATTTCACAAATTCTAACTCAGGGGAAAGGAAACAAAAAATAAAAATCAAAGCACCTTGTTTTGTCTTCAGGGGGAATTTTGCTCCTCTGCCAGAATAAACAGCACAATTAGATTCCTAGTAAGACCGCAATATTACATGGCATTGTTGTTGGACAGGTTTTCTAGTGATGTGTAAATGAGATTTTATTAAGTAAAAAAATAGACAAATATGGAAACATCTTTAGGTTTTAGATCCCAAAGACACAAGACATCATTCTTTAAGCAGGTGTGCCTTCCTGGGCAGCTGCTTAAGATTAGTAAATTACAAGCTCAGGATTTTATTCTTAAATATGGCTGAAGAATAAAATCTTTAGTCTGGCAAGTTGGAGTCAAACTGCCACAATGAGCACCTGTTGAGAAAGCCCATTATTTGAAGCTGGGGGTTCTGGGTGAAAAGATCACTGTGAATTAATTTTGATTGCTTCACAAAACTCTGCATAACAAATGGTCTCCGACAGGGGTATCGGCGGACTGCCATTTGAAGGGGAGGAAAAAAAGGTTTTGTTTCTAGGAAGGTAACATAATCTCTGCAGTGACATTAAAACACACCAGTGGCTGCACTTGCTTGAGTCTCTCTTCTGAAACAGATTGTATGTGCTTAGGTTACCAGGTATTATGTTTTGGGAGGGGAAAGAGAAACAATTGATATCAAAATCTTATCTAAAAGATTAGCTAAGAAGAATATGGCCAGAGATCCATGAATCCCGAATTGTTAAGGCGGTTATTTGCTCACGAGTTTATTCACAGCCCCATTTCTGTGTGTTCTGGATTGCTACACACATTGCCAAAATGGGAAAGGAGGAGAAGAGAATAAATTAAACCAAAGTTTTTGCAGTTGACTAAATAAATCAGCAGTTTTCTTGTATGAGTTAACTCTGATAGTAAATTAAAGTAACAGTAAGGATAATATGAATTATCTGGTAAATATTTCTCTCGCCTGGTATACAGGCTATTGAATATGAAGCAGTTTCTGTCTCTCTGCAAAGAAGTTTCCATTGAAAATATACAACAGTGCTACCTGTCTGTCATCCCCTGATTAAATCTAAGGCCAAGCTTACCATCTGTTTGTGCAAATGAAAAGCGTAATAGTCCACCAACTACTCTGCATGATCACTTTACTTAAGGGTTTCCTGTAAAATGATTTTCAGTTCATCCAGAGCTTATTTTTAGAACAAAAAGAACCACCAGAAAGCACTATGCTTTTAGCTAATAATCATGATCCAGTTGACTTTATGCTTGATTTGTCAACTCTTAACCATTAATATTGCATGAATTTCTACGATTCCTTCAAAACTGACTGTAAAAGCTATATACAGATAAAGATACTAAAATGCTTATATTGACTTCCCTTTTTATGTTTGTTCTGTTTTTAAGGCAACCTAAATAATATCATCATCAGGGTATTAATTGAACCTACACAAAGATTTGGATGCATTTGGATTCATACGGGTACCAGAAGCTTGTGTCTATGCCTAGCAAAATCATTGCAGCCATAATAAAGTCAGAATATGGCCACACATTCCATTAAATAAAAATAATGGAAAAACTGTAGATAAATCAATCAGATCCTCCACTTTGTTAATTTATGGTATCGTTAGGAATCACTCTAGTATTAGACTACCAGGCATGTAATCTTTCCAACTTTTGCAGTATCTCTGTGTTGCACTACAGGACACATGATGGCCACCTGAACAAAGAAATACTGATGCTGTTCTATTTCATTTAAAAAAACAGACTGATATACTGTCACAATCCCAGAACAGAAATATTAGAAGACGTCTTCAAGCAGTAACGCTTTGCTGCTGTAAATAAAACTGATAAACTGTGTTCTTTGGAGTTGTAAGTAAACTCTGCATTGTCCAAATGTATGTCAGCTCCATTTACCTGCACATGGCTCTGACAGCACTACAGTCCTCATGTCCAGCCCCTGCCATCCCAGAACCTTCCCAAAGATGGATGCACAAGGGAGGAGCTTACAGCAGAAAGACAGCACCTAGTATAAAGCACTTATATTGGACAATTTGATTTTTTTTTTTCCACCAACATTTTCCCCCCCCAAGCCTCAACTATCCTGAGTATCTCTTAAAATTATCACATGTATTTCTTCAAGCAATATATTTAATCTCTTGATAATTCCATTGTTCATCTGATATATGGCAAGAAGCAATGGATAAAAGTGAAAAAAAAAATCCCGAAGATGTTGTTTCATCTTTTTTGCTTTTTTTTAAAGATAAAAATCTTTCTAATAGTGCCCCTGTGATTCTATTATAGCACATTCAAAAAGCAAAGCACACTAGAAAAGTATGAGCAGTAGGAAATATGTAATACATTCTTCTGCTTTTTCTTCATGTCTCCAAATAAACTACAAATTTGCCCATGCTGAAAAGTTCTTCCTTAAGTTGATAAAATCTGTCACTTTCTATAATGGTTGATTTGAAGAAAGTCCACAGGTGCAGTATTCTGTTGTTCACAGCTTGGGAAGTCAAGGCTTATAATAAAAAGCCCTCAGTGTTATGGTCCTCCTTCCCCATCAATTCACATCAAGTATTATTAGAATCATCTGCCACCTCAGTGGTGCTTCCTCTGTGCTCAAACTGCAGAAGCAACAATGACATTTTACTGCTCTGCAGGTGCTGCTGTGTGTGGTCACGAACACAGAAGTGTGGCCTGCTATTGTTCTCCAGTAGCACTTTGATCTCAAACACAAAAAGCCACATAGCTGGCTGCCCTATTCATTCTTATGCTGGGTTTATATGGGTGAGAGAAAGAAGAGGTGACAAGAGATGGGCAATCCATAATATTTATTTCAACAAATGCTTCAAATCTTTTTAAACATCATAAGAACATGGCTCATTAAACTACAACAGCCTTGAAATTGTGTTATAAAACCACAAAACAAAAATCAATACTTCTGCTGGAAAGGAGGTAATGAAATACATCGAGTTGGTTGAAAAGTGGTTTGTACAAATCATAATATTATTACGTGCACATCACTTCTACTCCCAATACTTAAAGTCAACAAACTAGGGAGTGCTTTCTTTCCCATCACTTAAACAGGTGCTACAAGGTGGTATTTATCAAAGTTATTTTCCAGACTCAATCCTTCTGCCATAAATAATGCTGGGATATAGGAGGCTTAGTAAAGTGAGATCAATTCAATGCGTATTTGCTACCTGAGCTTCAGCTGTTGTATTATTTCACAGTCTGATCAATACCATGCTCTATAAGAGCAAAGGAAAAAGCCACAACATCACCCTGATGAGTCATTGTAGGTTTATAACGGAACCAGAAAGATGCAACATTTCTCATTTTAGTAAAGACTAAATTTGGTAGCAGCATTTGACCACTATGAAATAGTTTAACTCTCTATTTCAAGTCTCTTGCAATCACTTGTCTGGATTTTCAGCAGCGTTACATAAACGGTTCTGGAATCAACACTCCCTCTGCTGAAAAAAATCCTCTGGAGTATTATTTAGAATTCTCTCTCATTTATTTTAAACTGGTGTTATTGCTGTTCAAGTGAATCTAGAGAAATCTGGTACTTAAAATATTTTTAACACAGGCAAGCAAAAATGGCATTAAAAAATGAACACTGAACACTATGAGGTGAAGAGACAGGAAGAAAGCACTCATCAAGGCGGCCTAAACTATTTGGTTCTCCAGATGTTGATGTAGGTTCCTCACTCAGAAACTGTACTGTAAGGTTATATAAAACAAAACGCAGGAAAAATTTACCACTCTCCACCCACAGCCCTTCACATACACATATTGTAAAAAGTTTCGTTCTTAATATCTTTCTTATGAAAAATTAACCATAAATACAAGGAAACAAAGAAGGAAGCTGACATTCTATAGTAACTAAATGAGACTAGCAAGAGGCTCAGCAGCTACTAGCAGCCACTGTAGTCTCACCCTCCTCAGAAATAAAAACCCAAATCTGCCAAAAACACCCATCCCTGCCAACTTCCTTTTATAGTGTAATCAGAAGACAGCAAAAATTTCCCGTACCAAAACTCATTTATTTAAAAGGACAGTGGTATAGCCACACAAGTCTTTGAAGAAGAAATAAAGAAGAAAACCATGTATCAAAAGTCAGTTGATGGAGTGAACTAAAAGCAGTTTCTAAGACTTGCTCAGAGTGCTTAGATTAACTATTTCCACTGAAGGAGAAAATACATAGTATTAAACAATGTCCAAGCTAGGCTCTGGGAAGAGAGGAACACAGAGCATGAGATCAACCCTTGATTTAGGACAAACTCATCCAAGAAATTTCTGTAGTTGCCACTGCTGTACCCAAAAACTTCTCTGCCCATCACTTTTTACACTGTGAATGCTGACAGGGTAGACTGAGCCATTTTACTGTACTTCAGCCATTCCAAAGTCTCCTGTACTGGAGATCTGTCCTAATATATGTTTGTCTGTCCCACCATTCTAGATAAGTATGGTGGCACTGGAAAGACTCAGAATGTCCACTCACCAGCAGAGACCAAGAGCTTAGTTTTACACCCAAGCAGAAAAAAAAACCTCACTTCCTACAGCACATAAGCTTCTAACCCCAGCCGGGGGCTGGTTCTGCAGAAACTGAGGAAATGCCATCCTGTAAACAAACATTTCAACTTCCCTTAGCATGCAGAATGGACTAGTTTATACAATTCCAGCAGGGATCCTTTCCTTTCCTATAATCAAATTATACTTTGATTTTACTACTTAACAGGAGAGGGACAAAAGGTGCTACAGCTAGTAGCTATTGATATTTAACCTTAAATTTATTTTTATGTTATTGTTTTCTATAAATAGTCTTGTCTTTCACCAGCTCTACTGCTGTTAGAACCTTTTCCAGTAACTGTCAACATTACACAGAGCCTTAACCCCGGAAGGAGGGAAGGAATATAAGAGATGACTACTAATCCTGAAGAGAGACAAATACATCACATCACCACAGGACTCTCTGCTACTTCAGAGCCTTCTTCAGTAACTAACTGCATAGCAATTTCATCTACTTAAGGTCAAATGTCCCCCAAAACTTATCTGGAAATGCAGCAGCCTGGATTAGGCTCTCTACAAAGGGCTAAGAGTGTACTGCATATATCTACCCATGGTAACATCCCATGTCAGCTACAGGTGCCTGACTACATCATGGCTCTATCAGCACATTGGCCCCCCTGCTTGTACACATAAAGACTAATCAAACAGCAAACTAATTGCTTTCCTTTTATAACAATACTTAAAAAAAAAAAACAACTCATTATTTTGGCGGGGGGGAAACTGCTGGCCAGACAGAGCAGACATTAATATGATCTCAGTGTATTTGTCTAGGATGTCAGCTTGTAACTGTCCATTGTCACGGGATTTGGACCATGATTTTAAGTGACTTTGTGTCAACACGTTTTAAAAGCCTGACTTTCAGACACAGTAGTGCTTTCTAAAAATTGTGATTCTTTGGGATAGTTTAAATTAGGCATTATATAAATTGAAATACAAAAATAAATCATTGAACAAGCTTGAAATTTAGGCCAAGTTGCAAGAGAGGTGTGCATGTGTCGGGAGTGGAAATTGATGCCCACATTCTTTGCTTCTCCTGTTCTTGTTGTTACTGTTGTCAATATCTAATTTTCAGATAAAAAGAAAGCACTTCAAGATGAGTAGCAGATAAATTCAGGACTTCAGGCTTTAGTTGACAGTTACTTGAGACTCCTGATGAAATGAAACTCACGTCATTCTGTTTCTCTGCCAGGCAGTCAGGGAAAGAACATCTAAACACAAGCATAACTTGCTGACTTGTATCACACGTGGCCAGTGTTTCAAAACCCAGAGATACCCTTTCAAAAAGCAAAGATTGTCATTGCCATATATAGGGTTATAAAGAGCAAATTAGTCAAACAGAGAAAATCTCTCAGAGGATCCAAAAATATCTCCTGTCTTTATTACCATTCCTAGAGCTCAACAGTAGAGCAGACAATGGACATTCCTATAGCTGCATTTCAACACATGGCTGCACTACTGTGCTTGTTGCTCAGAATTTTATATACTACATGGAGGTATATACTCTCTGGAAGAAAACAAAAAGCATCAGGAAATATCAGAGAGTCTTGCACCAAAAAGAACAGCTGCAGAGGACTCCAATTTGCACACTTTATTTCAATGCACTCTCCACTACACCACACTGGCATTAGCCCTTTCACATCCTCCTACCTCACATGTTACCCTCAAACAAACCAGGAAGTCACTAAGGCAGCAAGTCTGATCCTAATCTGTCATACTGTACATTATCCAGCACCTTCCTTCTGACTAAATATGACCTTTACAATTCCACATACTTTGACTATTTTTTTCATATGTGGGGAATATATAAAGAGAACTCATTACCTGAAGTCCAGCCTGAAAGTTATCTGTGGTAAGTATCACTGAATTTGGAAATTAACTACAGGTAATTGTGTGCAAGGCAGCAAATGCAATTACTATTTCCTTGTACTGTGCCTGAGAAAGGGACATTTTGTCTACAGGGAAAATTTTAAAAGATTGTGGCTACATCCAATAGTTCAGCAAAAATACAGTACCTCTTGTACTGTAAAAAAGTACTGATGATTTGTTCTTACAAATACAGTAAAAATGTCAGCACATATAACATGGCATTAACTTTTAATCTTCATCTGATAAATGGCAAATGTTGTACTGAGGTACCAGCAGAGCTCTTCCAGGTGTTCTGGTAGATACTTAAGTTCAAAATAGCTGTTTTGTATTGGATGTTTTATAACCATTTATATTCCAAGAAAGTAGCCATGTATGGTATACACATATTGTAGAAGACCAATCTGAACAGTTCCTATCTAAATATCAAAAATAAACATAAATTAAAGGTAAGGAACTATTGTTAGCACCATTTTACAAAGCGCATCAGGAGATTAGAGCAACTTTTCCAACGTCACATATGCACAGAGCCAGGGATGAAACTTCCATCTCCTAAATTAGCCCCTCACACTTTAACCACAAGTGAAACCTTTACATAAGCCTCCAAGGCTCCAAACCACGTGCCATTAAAAGATAATAAATTCCATTCAACAGCACTAACAAGAAAGGAATACGTGTGCATCAAGCTAGTGCATGCATCAGTAGAGAGAGGATGAAAACAACAT
This sequence comes from Phaethon lepturus, assembly GCF_000687285.1. Taxonomy (NCBI): domain Eukaryota; kingdom Metazoa; phylum Chordata; class Aves; order Phaethontiformes; family Phaethontidae; genus Phaethon; species Phaethon lepturus. The sequence goes on from NW_010514379.1 coordinate 57,715, forward strand.
CATATGTTCAAACAGCACTGATGCAGGAATTAAATTTCAGTATTGCTGTCAACTTTTCATTTTCACTAATGGCTTTTAAGAAAACCGGACATTTTTCCTCAGTCTGTTTTACCTTTTCCCTCCATTTGACAAATATTGATTTTCATTTCCTACAAGTTTAAGTGCATTGAATCCTATTGTGACTGGTTTGTTTGCTTTTTTGTTTGTGTCCCAGCTTTATTGAGGATACCAGCGTGAATGCATACAGCTTTGGAAAGAGAGAATTGGTTTAATAACATCTTCAAATCCAAGAGAGAACACAGAAGCCCAGTCTACTTTTTTGTATAGGCCAAGCAAGAAAAGAGACTCTAGGCGACTACCTAATGTCAGTAAGGAGACTGATGAAGTCTCCTTATCCTTGGTGTTTTAAGCTGTTACTGCTACACTCTGTCACAACAGGACAAATTACAGAGCGCTCTCCCTCCGCTTCAGTGCAAAGTTAGACATACTGTCTTAAAAATGTCTTCAGTGGCATTTTAAGCTAAGCCCGTTTTGTAGGCAGTTGGCCCTTTAGGAGGCTTGGTTTGGAAGGTAACATCATAAAATTTTGGCTTAAACAAGTTGTAGCTTTATGAATTCTTTTCTGCCTGACTCACAGATACATAGGCTCAACCTCCTTTTGTAAGATGATCTCCTTAAGCTTTGCGAACCTGCCTTTACGTTTTGGACACTTCCCTATCTTAAGGTCTTATTCACAAAATAAGAAATCACTCTGTCTCTGCAGTGATATAAATGGAGAGTGCTTATGTGTTCTATTCCACCCATTCAAATATGGCAGGGGGGAGAAATCTCAGTAGACAGACATAAAACATCTGGACTGAAACAGAAAGACAGTAACACCTTAAACTGCCACAGACACTGTTACAGAAATTGTCTGTGCAGTGCTCCAGCATTCATCAGTGTTAGAAGCCAAAATCAGCACCAGAGTTCTACGCTGGTATTCAGGGATCCCTACAACTGAGCTAACTAGTGATCTAACCATCACAAACAGCCTCATTCTCATCAGCAGCTCTGACACAAGTTGCTGAGAGGACTCAGTTATTCAACCTAGACAACTAAACAGACGCATAAACCTTTGAAATCTGTTCTGTCTCTTTATATATAATTTGCTATTCTCTGGATCCTCTAACCAACAGAAAGATTCATATGAATGCACATTTAGCATTGAACACTATTATCCACTTAGTTATTGTACATATGAAACAAATGTTAGCTTCACCATGTATTAACAGACATTTTAAAATTCCAATGAAAGGAAAGCAATTTAGAATTATTCACTGCTAAAGGAAGCTCATTTTCAAAACAGGCACTGCTTTGAAAAAAATCTTAACATTATTCACCTGGTTAATCTCACTGGCTCTGCTTTGAAATTATTTTTCATGGAAGAGATGGGGAAAAGAAAGACAGACAGTAGTGACCAGTGTGGTTAAATCCATGACAGTGTACCAGACCACTCCATTTTTTTTGCTTTCTATACTCGATTCTAAATATTGCCCTAGTTGCAGCACCTGATGCCAGGTGCTGCAGGGCTTCTGCTACACCTACCTGACACTGTGATGCTGCATTTTTAAGACCTTTAAACAATGAAAATAGACCTTTGCACTTCAGCACTGCCCTGGTCAAGAGAGCTGTCTGTACAGATGATGTGAACGTTGGCTAACATGGAGAGACTTCTTACTTTTGAAATTAAATGACACCAAAAGTTTCAGGGACGATTGTTCCAGTGAGGACATACCTTATTAGCACTGGTGACAAAGTCTAACATGGGCATGGGCATGTTTTTGGTCCCCATCCAACCTGAATTTAAATTGCTTTCCAAAAGTGACAGTAACTTCTGAAAGTTAAGAAAAGCCTGCAATTTGGGTTAATTAGTTAACTGCTATAAAGAGGCAGATGACATCACTTCCTTATTCTACAGCTCTCCAGTAGGCATTCTCACAGGTATACCCTATCCTCAGTCAGCTGCATACAAGACGCCGGCCCCATCCACCATGCAAAGCATTGCAGAGAATGTCTTCAACCATTGAGTGCATGTTATTTACCAGCTCCGTCAGTGCTAAACAGAATTGAGCACTACAGAAAATTTCTCTTCCCTGTTCTCCCGTTCTCACTCTACTGCTCCTCTTCCCATATCATTAAGATACTTTGCCTCTTAAGAAATTTAGACTGTGGATTCAAAAATATGTGTCTAAAGAAAAATAGAAAATAAAATGGAAACCAAAGAAAGATACTCGTGGTTAGACAAAAGTATAATATAATTTGAGCCAGAAACTTAATTTTAATCACTGCCATGCTTACACCTCACTTACCTATAAAATACTCCAGCCACTGCAGGTAGTTCCGGGCCTCGCAGTATCCTAGGTCCCTGGAACAAGGAGATCTTCCCAAGGAGGAATCACCATTCACTCGCCATCTTCCAGGCATCTGCTAGGCCACTGCCAGTAGTGACAGAGGGACTGACTCAGCGTAGCTTAACTATAACCTGGATGCAAAAACCAGAAATATCAAATCAGGAAATGGAACATATATGCAGCTGTCAGTAACTCTGTTCTCAGCTGAAGTTGCATACTTTCCAACTATTCCTGGTATCTCCTATTAAGATTAATATTTCCAGGCCTCTACTCCTCCTTAACTTCTTGTCTAGAGATAGGTATTTATAGAAGAGACTATATTGTATGCAAAATCTTTAAGTCATTATATTTCAACAGTTAAGAGACATATTGCTTCTGGCTTGTACAAAAAACTGTACCCACTTACTTGCAAAACACTATTTTAATTTCTGTCAACTCATATTCACGAGAGGGAATCCAAATAGAAAAATATTATTTTGATTTTAAAAAACCCAGAGATAAAACTGGAGAAAGTACTGAAGACTGGCAGGGAGACAGAAAAAAAAAAGAACTGTCACGCTGCAAAGACACACCTTCTCCTGCCAAGTAAAACTGGTCTCCTGCAAAGACACAGGTACTTTGTGACTTCAGGACTCCCACAGCAGGAAGCATACCCCAAAGGAAAGGTCAAACCAAGCAGCAACTGTTGCATTTTGATGGTCAGCAAATACTCTCTTCATAGCAGGGTTGGAGAGAGATGCTGACCGCTGCAGCAGGGAGGGCTTGCAACCTGTCCCCCAGTCTCAAACCACAGTCCAGCCTAGGAAAAAACACTGAAATTCATCTGACTTTTCCCTGAGAAAAGGTTTTGGAATTCGGTCGTCATCAGCACACGAAATAAACCGGACGATTTGCGGCTCCCCTTCCCTCCCCACCCGTGCCTCGCCAATAGAGAAACCTCATTCCTGCCCATCCGAAGCGCTGCCCCGACTCTGCTCTCTCTACCAGCAGAGTGGACATAGCGGGTCCTTTTGATTAGCCCTCCACGCCCCTTTTCAGCCTTCCGTCTGCCCCGCTACGTCTCCCCAGTGTGGCCCATGCGAGCGAAGCGACGGCCCGCCAGGCTGCTCAGTGGCCGGGCTGCGCGCACTTCTCCGCGGCCCGACGAACGGCGG
>NW_010514380.1:0-1328 GCF_000687285.1 Phaethon lepturus
AGATGTCTGGTAAGTTGAAGTCCCCCACGAGCACAAGGACTAATGATTGTGAGACTTCTGCCAGTCGCTTGTAGAATGCTTCCTCTGCCTCTTCATTCTGGTTGGGTGGTCTGTAACAGACACCCACCATGATATCTGCCTTGTTGGCCTTCCCCTGAGTCTCACCCATAAACACTCAACCCTATCATCACCATCATTAAGCTCTAGGTAACCAAAACCCTAACATACAGGGCTACCCCACCACCTCTGCTTCCTTGCCTATCCCTTCTGAAGAGTTTGTAGCCATCCTACAATGAAAACACTCCCTAACTTACAGAGCCACCCCACCGCCTCTCCTTCCTTGCCTAAATAGGAAGACCAAAAGCAAGAAACCTTGTGGGTCGAGGTAAAGACAGTTTTATAAGTGAAGGTAAGAGGGGAAAAAAAGAACCTCCCACAAGCAGTCCGATGCCCAGTCAGTCTCCAAACAATGGCCGCCTCAGAAATCAAAACCCCCCACCCCCTTCTTCTGCTACCACAATTTTTATTGCTGAGCATGACGTGATATGGTATGGAATGTTCCCTTGGCCAATTCAAGTCAACTGACCTGGCTGTGTCCCCTCACAACTTCTTGCCCACCCCCAGTTTACTTGCCAGATGGGGCAAAGTGGGAAAAAGAGAAAGCCTTGACACTGTGCAAGTACTGTTCAGCAACAGACAAAACACTGGTGTGTTATTATATTGGGAGCCTTGCAGAAGACATTCTATTTGAGTACATGATTTTAAACAGGCCATGTCTGCTCCGTGTAAGGTGCGTACTTAGAGCTTGAGAAGCCCAAATGTTATTAATATATAATCTGTAATTTATAAAAACTTTGAGAAAGGTAAACTGTATGTGGATCAAGGGGTGGAATGTAGTGACCTTGACTGAGAGACCATTTTACATAGAGTCGTCAGTGATCAACATAATATTTAACCTGAGTAGGTCCGGGTCTGTGCTGTGCTGCACATACAGCTTGGCCTTCAGGCCAGTGTTGTTTTGCACAAATTCCTTGGCCGCAAGATAAACTCAGCCACCTCAGTGTAACAGAGGAGCATGCAGGAAGCTCACACTTGGTACTGGCAGTTACACCACCCGTGTGGCCTTGCCTTTATCTTAAAATGCAGCAAAAAGTTCTCATGTGAACATCCTTTATGAATAGCATTGCTTTCTTGTAAGAAAAATATATAATAGTTCGAATAACCAAAAAAGAGGAATGTCTCTCCATGGATGAGATCTGCACAGTGTGATCTGCACAGCATGCCATGGGAAAATCCATGTGTCACCGAAATCGGGAATAAACCTCATA
>NW_010514381.1:0-235 GCF_000687285.1 Phaethon lepturus
TGGGGCGCGCCGCGGGTTGGGGCGCGCTGACCCCCGTGTCCTCTTCCCCGCAGTACTCCCCGAGCATGCGAGCCACCTACCTGTCCGTCACCGATGAGCCCGTCAGGCGCCACGGCACCGAGTTCCCAGCCTAACGCGCTCGCCCCGGGCAGCTCGCGGGAGGAGAAAATGCCACCGGCGTTTCTGTAACGGAAACCAAAGACACCTGGAAAAGACGCGGTGGGAAGCCCACCAG
>NW_010514381.1:894-1118 GCF_000687285.1 Phaethon lepturus
GGGTGGTTTTGCCACCCCCCGACGGTGACACCGGTTGCTCCCCTCTGCAATGCTCCTGCTCCGCATGGGCAGAGCCGGCTCCCCGTGGCCCCCTCGCTCGGAGCTGCCCTGGCCCCCGGTTCGGAGGTGGTAGAATTAGGGATGTTTTTGCCTTGCTGGTTTTCCTTTGCTTTGCTCCTGGGTTTTATGAGTTCTCTGCAGGGCAGAGGCGCGGTTCCGGGCGC
>NW_010514381.1:1305-2246 GCF_000687285.1 Phaethon lepturus
GCGGGAGAGAGCCCCTCTGCCAGGGCTTCAGGCTAAGGAGCTCTGGGGGCTGAGGAGCCAGGGGCAACCAGCATGAGCTGAACCAGATCCTTTGTGGCCGCCCGTTTCGGCACGGGCTGCACCAGGAACCTCGGGAGGACGCGAGCGAAGGCCCCTTCCCCACAGCAGCCCCTCGCTCGCTGTGGGCAGGGAGAGCCCCTGCTCCGTCCTGCCGACTGGGGATCGACCCGGGTCTCCCAGCCCAAAGGGTGCGGACAGGGTGATGGGGTGTTTTCCTGCCTGCTCGCCTTTCTGGTCCGTCTCCCCCCACCCAGGGCGAGCTCAGCTCTCCTAACCACGGTCAGCACTGCGGCAGTGGCTTAGCTGGGGCTGGGTTTGCTCCAGGGCTCTTCCTCACCGCGAAGGCTGTACCCTTGCTGCGGGTGGGCAAAGGCTTTCCCCGTCTGATAGCAACTAGCAGCCACCTCCTGTGGTGCTGGTGGTGGTTCTCCATCCCTTCCTCCCTGCTTTGGCTAACAGTGCGGCAGCTCGGCAGCAAGCCAGGCTGTCCCCCTCGGGTGACCCGGGAGGTCTTACTTGATAGCAGTGACTCACTGTGTCTTTTAAAGGTAACTTGTACATACCCTTTGGTGCCCTAACGCCGTCTGTCCGTGTACGTGTGACTAGCATTACTTGCTGTTGGAAACCTCCAGGGGATTTTTAGCGGGGGAACTTTTAATGTTTCGATGTAACGGTACTGGTAGAAGAGCTGTTTTTAAACGCATGTGGACTAACCTCATTAGGACTCTGCCTAGGAGCTGGAGTCCGGCCTGATTTGTATGTGCCCTCTGGGGAAAAGACAATAAACACTTGTACTAAACTTACCTCGTCCTTGTGGGTTTCTCTGGCTGCTCCGCGTCTGCCGCTGCCTTCCCCGCTGCCGCTGCTCAGCTTGCTCTGTG
>NW_010514382.1:0-279 GCF_000687285.1 Phaethon lepturus
AGGGGATTGCTCCAAATTCACCCCCCCAAAAAAAGGCAATTCAAGCCCCGTTGTAGCTGCAGGCAGGAACCAAACGCGGGCAGCGATGCTGAACCACCCCTGCCCCACGTCCCCCCACCTCCCCCCGTGACGGGAGGGGATTGCTCCAAATTCACCCCCCCAAAAAAAGGCAATTCAAGCCCCGTTGTAGCTGCAGGCAGGAACCAAACGCGGGCAGCGATGCTGAACCACCCCTGCCCCACGTCCCCCCACCTCCCCCCGTGACGGGTCACCCCGGGG
>NW_010514383.1:0-307 GCF_000687285.1 Phaethon lepturus
TGGGTTTGGTTTGCTGGCTTCTGTCGGCGCGCGCGCCCGTGTTTTCCTTTCTCCAGCCCTTAAGCCTGCGCAGCTCTCCAGCGGAGTAATAAATTGGGAATAATAGCCGCTCCGCTAACTAAATTCCGCTCGTCGGGTGGAAGATTTCACGCTGCGCGTCAGGTTCTCGCAAATCGCGCGAGGTAAAAAAAAAAAAATAAATAAAGATGAAATAACTGCGCCGTCCCCACGCCCCCAGCTCCCCGGCTCTGGGGTATCGGCGCGTCCGGAGCTCCTGCCTCCCGCTCCCAGCGTCGGCGTACCCCCC
>NW_010514383.1:559-1176 GCF_000687285.1 Phaethon lepturus
TTATCTGTCGCGTGAAATGTAGCACGGATATTTTTAAAACATAGGGCCATTGAGCTCTCCAAATGGGCCGGCTCACCTGTTATATTAGCAACACCTTGTGACACCGTCTTATTTTATAAGTATTCCTCTCGGACTTATTAACTCTCAGCTGTCGCATCCCATTTTGAGAGAGGAAAATGCCATCAAGACCACCGCTCCGGTCACACCGAAACCGTTTAATGAGTTTTTATGGGGCGCAGGCAATTTAAGCGCCGGTCCCAGAGTTTTGGAGAGGGAAAAAAAACCCCTGCTGGGTTAGGAAGGGGGGGTATTTACATATTGCTTTTCATTTTCCTGCTCTCTCCTCTGCGTGGCCGCGTGTTTAGTGTGGGATGTGGGAGCCTGTGGATTTTTCTCTGGGTCCCAGTGATGAAGAGGATGGGAATATTGAAAGCGCCATCCTGGCAACCTGAAGTGTCTGCAATAGTGGCACATCCCTGGACTCAGCCCCATTTTTTTGCTGCCAAAAAAACCTTTTCTCCTGAAAAAATACCTCCCCCCACCAGGTGCTGCCGGTGGCCAGCACAAGCCCTTGGGCGAGGGCTCTTGGAGAGGCAGTGCCAAAAGCAGCAGGGGGG
>NW_010514383.1:1232-1569 GCF_000687285.1 Phaethon lepturus
CGGAAGGAGGGCGGAAAAATGGGCTTGGCGGCTTCCCAGCCCCTCGCTGGCGGCGGAGGGCTCGGGGCAGCCCTGGGAATGGGGAGGGAGTGGGATGCTCGGCTCTGCGGTCTGAGGCTTTTTGCCCAAATAAGTTTATTTTTTGGGAAAAAAAACCCAAACAAACAAAACCCAAACCACCACCACCCAATAAACCAAACAATTAAAAGCTTTGGAGGAAAACACGCTGGGTTTTTCTCGTCTTGCGACGAGATGCCGGGAAGGGGGCGAGTTCGGGGGATGCTGGCGGCACCGCTGCCCCGTCACGCCCCACGGAGCGGCGTGCTGGCGGGGGACA
>NW_010514384.1:0-1210 GCF_000687285.1 Phaethon lepturus
GTCAGGCTCAAGTATGGCAGAACTGCAGCGATTGCGCTCGCTCCAGGGCTTGACCGGGTAAAACTTTGCCTTCCAGGCCCCTCTGCGTCGGTCTGGTCCCTCGATCCAGCGTAGAAATTCACCAGTTGAAGTTATGCACTTGACCTGGAAGAACCGCGCTGCTGGCACCTCGGAGACCCTGTGAACTGGAACGGGAGAGGAGGTAAAACCATTTTGTCCACCCAGCAGCCTGCCCAAAATCCCTGGGAGGCCCTGCCACTGTTTCCTTGAGTGGATTAGCGGATCAACCCTCCTCTCTATGGGGGTTTTTGGTTTGGTTTGCTGGGAATGGAGTGGAGAAGGACCTGGCTGCAATGCTGGGCATCTGGGGCTGTGCTTCTAAATAGGGATCATGCTCCCGCACCACCGGGCTCCTCTGAACCGCCCAGCCCGCCTACCCTGGGGCCCTTGGCCGCCGCGTCTGCGCAGACAGGTGGTCGTGTGCCGCCAGGAGATGTGCTTAGATGGGATCGGGAGCACTCTTGGACCTCCCCTCTTGCATTCCTTGCTTCGCTTTGTAGTCCCTCCCCATTGCTGTAACGCTGCAGCGCACCCCAGGGTGGCCGTTGAATAACTTATTTCTTAAAAAGTTGCATAATTTTTGCAGAGATGCTGCAGCCGGTTGATGTGCGTTTGAGAAGGGTGTGGGCTTGCCTGCCGGTGTCTCACCCAGCACAAGGTGACCGTTATCCCTGTGCCGTGGAGCAGGACAAGTCAGTCTTGGGGGCCGCAGGATGTGGAGCCTCCCCTGTCCCATTCTGGGCAAGGCTTTGGGGTTAAAATTGCTGCCTTCCTTGAGCGCGAGCCCCTCGGCTGGCTCGGGGTGCCGTGGTTGCTTGACTGTAGGGTTTCTTCTTCTGGCTGCTCTTCTTGACCATCAGGTCTGTCCATCCTCTCCTGAGCTGGTGGGAGCACATCTTCTGCACGCTCGTGGCAGGGTGGTCTTGTCCAACCTCCTCTTGTCCTTCTTCCTTGGAGGTAAATCACCCGCCTCTTCAAGATGAGGATGTTGTTGGCTAATGCCCTTCCTCCTCCTGCTCTTCCTCCTCCCAGGGCCGGCAGAGAAACCCGATGATGGTTGCACATCTGCTGCTCTTGCTGAATCAGGCTGGCCTGGGATGCCCCGGGGCAGGGCTGCCTTCCCCGCTCCTCCCCAGCCCAAAGGCCAGCA
>NW_010514384.1:1239-4660 GCF_000687285.1 Phaethon lepturus
TGCCCTCGCTTGCCCTCGGCCGCTTTCCCTGCCCGTGGATGCCAACGAGGTGGTGGGATAAGGGTTGGAGATTTGTGCCTGGCTCAGTGCTCCGCTTCCTCGTGCGAGCGGGAGCGGCGGAAACCGGGGGCCGTGCCGCTGCGGTGAGTGCCCGTCTGCTCCCTGATGCCCAGGAATGATGGGTTTGAATCCCAGCTGGCTCCGTCACAGCAGAGAGGAGGAGAGGTTATCCCTAAAGGGAAAACTGCCATTCCAGACCTAATTTTTGTTAAAGGGAAAACGAGAAGGGCTTAGAGAATCTGCTTGCTGGGGGAGCGCCCGCGCTGCTGGGTGCAGGGTCCGGGCTTGGGGTGAGACTCGGCTGGAGCCCTGAATCCATCAACGCCTGCAGATGCTTGCCATGCTTCAGCGTGGGGGGAACCAGGAGAGGGTCCTGGCGTGCATCCACCCCAGCGTCCCGCTGGGAAGACGGGAGCAGGTTTGTGCTCTGCTACACCGGGTCCTGGCAGCATTTGGCAAGCAAGACCCTGGGGCAGGAGAGGGGCTGCGGTGGCACCGCAGCGGGGCAGTGCCCTGGCCGGGATGCCAGGGAAGGAGGGCTGGCGGAGAAGTCGGACGCAGCCTGTAAATCCCTCCTGCGTGGTCGTGGCCGCCACGCTGGGTACGCAACGCTGCCTGCCCGGGAGCTCCCCTGCACAGCAAAGGGAAAAGGAGATACTTGAGGGTGAATCTTCAGCCGGGGATTGCAGCCGTAACAAGGGGTTTTGGCATCATCTGGTTGGGGGGGATGGGGGTGTTTCAAAGCCCACTGGAATTTTTATGAGCTGTTTTGCTTAATACACCACTTAAGCAATTAGCAACGATTGTAGCAGTCCTGGGTAAGGCGCTGGGTAGAATTGAATTTCCCAAGCTCAGATACCATTAGGCAGCAGTTTAACGCTGTTTGCAGGCGGGGATGAGACAGTGATGTGTGTGGGGAATTAGATCTGCAAAGTAAAAAAAACATAATAAGAAAATTTCATACAGACCCATGTAACTTTAGCCCATGTTTATTATGTACCGTAATTGAAAAACAATCCCTCTGCCCTAACGAAGGTGGGATGCCCGGCGGTGAGCCAGGACGGAGGCACACAGCAATGGCTGTGCCATACCGCGTCGGGATGCGCTTTGCTGGGCATCCTGCACCACTGACCCACGCAGCTCATTCCCCAAAAACACCCTTAACAGCACAGCAATCTACAGGGCAAGAGTCCTCTTAAAGAGTTTGTGCTTGTTTTGGCAACTGCAGCTGGGTCTATGTTGCGAGTCTTTTTCTTTAAATCCCCAGAGTTTCAGGTACATCCAGGGGTGGTGAGAGAGCAGCTAAATCTCCCGTTATTTGGCATTTCTGAGTCCAGGAAGGGTCTGACCCAAGGTGCCAGGTCCGTGGTTAATATAGAACGCGTGTGCCCGGCACCAGCAGCGATCCAGCCTGGAGGTGGATGTGCAAATAGTTTTACAAGGATGGGAAGCCGAGAGGAGGAGGAGGGTTTTGTTGTGGGCTGAGGGGCGGAAGGAAATCTAGGCTTAGCGAGGGAAATGTGAGATTGCTTGGTTGGGGACAGGGCTTCGGCCGCTCCTCTGGGAGGCTTTGCTATTGTGGTGGTTAAAAATAAACTTTGGACTGGTTACTTTCCTGTGGGAAGCTCCCCGGCCGGAGACAGGCAGGTGAGGTGGCACCCGAGTGAGAGGGAAGGGACAACAGCCTCTGACCTCCTTTCCCAAAAGCTCTATTTTTTTTTTTTCTAATTTTTAATTATTTTTATTTTTACACTAAATAGCCAGCTTTTCTTTTGGGGGCATTGAGGGGGGTGTCTTGGCTTTATTTCCAGACACAGCACACTGCCTCCAAGCCCCAGGCTGCATTCACGACACTTAGCTGTAGCGATGCTTTGCACAGCATCACATCGCTGCACCCTGGGCACCCCTTCCCCCGGGGTGAGGTTGGGACCCCCGCGTCCTGTGCGGGTGTACCCAGATCAGGGGCGTGCTGGATGGCTTGGATGATGCTCCGGCCCCACACACGGGCTGGCAGCGTGGCTCCCTGCAAGCTGGGTGGAATTACTCGGGGAAGAGATTATCTAAGATCCAGCGGATCTTGTCTATTAACTTGGCTTTATTTTCCAGCGGCTGTCAGCACAGGGGGTAAAATGTACGCTGGGGTGGATTTTGAGGAGGAGGGCGAGAAACAGGTTCTAAAGTTGTTCAGAACAGTGAGAAATGGAGAAAATCTCAGGTTTTGCTGGGGGGGCTGTCATGGGCCTGAGCTCTGCCTGGCTGGTCTTGGCAAACTGGCTGCATGTAGGAAATAAGAGCGTCTGCGTCCCCCCACCCCAGCACCCAGGGGCCGGGCCGGGAGTGGGTCCCCTGGCACAGGGTGAGCAGTGCCGCGGGCTGGGGACTTGCTCAGTAAGGCAGCGGTGGGGCCGGAGCTGCGTTCGGGCCGTGCTGCCGCGGGCAGGATGCGGCCCCCAAGGCCCGGTACGTTTGCAGGTGCGTCAGTTCCCGCGGGGTTGGCATTGGGATGTGGAAAGGGGGGATTGCACGCAGAGCCGTGGGGAGACTGTCATTTGTGCAGGGCTGGGGGGAAGAGTAATTTCTTGCCCATTTTATCTTTTGAGATGTCTGCCTTCAGCACCTGCAGCCCGAAACCCTGCCCTGGAAAATGGCCATGCAGTGCTGCTGGGGGCTTTGGGGGCACCTGTTTCGAGGTGCCAACGCTGCAGCTGGAGGCATCCCTCGTCGGGCAGCGGAAGAAGACCCCAGAAGCCTTTTTGCTCTGGACAAATGTTTTCTAGGCTCCAAATGACAGGAAGACCCTGTAGTGTGTCTGGGCAGGGAGTCAAAGCATGCATGTAATGGGGGATTGGTTCAAGGAGGGTGGTTTGACCATCCAGGTTAAGGCCAAAATGCTCTTCAATTAATATTTTAGTAGGATGGACAGTAAATGAGAGGAACAAAAGTTGTTTCCATTTCTATCCAATTCAGACAGCCGGTCTGATTTAAGATCTATAGGGTATAAATAGTACGTGGAGCGACGGGGAGTGCAGAGAGCAATCAACTTCTCCCACCCCACGGCTGCGGTGGGGCCGGAGGGATGTGTAACGCACGCGGCCGGATAACTTTTGCCTTTTTGCCCTATGGCTTTCTCTTCCGAAGCTCAGCCTCCATGTCTGGTTGAAGCTGCGATGGGTCATGAGGGCTGGGACCCTTCCCAGCTCCTCGAGGTGGCAAAGGAAGCCCCCGGGAGGAGGTCGCTTGGTCTTTGCGTGCCTCAGGTGCCTGCTCTGGAAGGGGGGATGTCAGCTCCGCGGCTGGCGTGTCCGCCGTCCCTTTGGGCTCGCGCAGTAAGAGCCAAGACGACGCTGCTGCCGTCGGCTCC
>NW_010514385.1:0-422 GCF_000687285.1 Phaethon lepturus
CAGCCGGAGAGAGGAGAAACCCGCGGAGATCCCCCAAAACACACAGCGAGTGCCGGGGGTGGGTTTTATGTTACGAACCATCTCCTTTGTAAAGAAGTGATTTGTTAAAACCAACACGTTCTGTGGAGCGGGAGCTTTGAGCAAACTGCCAGGAGGGAAGGGGTTTATTGGGAATAAACCCCGGTGAAGCCCTGGCAAGAGGAGCCCTGGCCCGGCACAGCCCCGGGTGCCGCAGGCAATCGCAGGAAAGCCAGGCAGCTCTTCCAGGGCAGCTGCCCCACTGCCAGGGGGAGCAGAGGAGGGAAAGTCAGTCCCCTATTTTTTTCCATTTCAATTCTAATTCTTTTTTGGGGGGTTGTTGTTTTGGGTTTGGTTTTTTGTTTAAAGGAAGAAATTTAGAAGGTATTTGTTCCTGGCTGCTC
>NW_010514385.1:466-1825 GCF_000687285.1 Phaethon lepturus
GGAAAGAGCTTTTTCCCATCACTTTCCCAAAGCATCTTTCCAAATTCACGGGGTCTGTGGCGCAGCAGGGGGGCAGGAGCTGCATCCACAATCTGTCTTCAGCAGATGGATGAGCCGTGGCAATGACAGTGCTGCCCCACGTTGCCGGAGCAGAGGTGCCTCTCCAAACCGCGTCTCTCTGCCACTTGTCACCTTCCCGACCAGGCATTTCCGGCCAAGGAAAGAAAAATTCAATTTGAGGCAGGAACCTCTGGTGTAAGAAGCTTTTTCAACAAACTGTTGCTTTATTGGGCTAAAATAAGCCTAAATCAGACCATTTATCATAGAATCACAGACTGGTTTGGGTGGGAAGGGACCTTTCAAGGCCATCTAGTCCAACCCCCCTGCGGTAAGCAGGGACATGCCCAACCAGAGCAGGGTGCTCAGAGCCCCGTCCAGCCTGACCTGGGGTGTTCCCAGGGATGGGGCATCTCCCACCGCTCTGGGCAGCCTGGGCCAGGGTTTCACCACCCTCATAGTGATAAATTTCTTCCTTAGATCTAGTCTGAATCTGCACTCTTTTAGTTTAAAACCGTTACCCCTTGTGCTATCGCAACAGACCCTGCTATAAAGTCCGTCCCCATCTCTTACCAGCCCCTCTCAGCCCCGGCAGCTGCAGGAAGGTCTCCCCGGAGCTTCTCTGCCCCAGGCTGAGCCCCCCCAGCTCCCCCAGCCTGTCCTCCCAGCAGAGCTGTTCCAGCCCTGGAGCGCTGCTGGGGCCTCCTCTGGACCTCCTCACTGCACCAGGAGTGTGAAGCACAGGGCGTTGCAAAAAGGCTTTCCCTGCCCGGTTACAGCTTGTGGTGGCTTCAGGAGCTCTGTGGTTGGGCTGCTCTGGGAATCATCCCTTTCCCCTGCCCCGGGCGAGCACAGGGGCTCCCACAGACAAAATCCCAGGAATGAAACACATCAGGCCTATGAAGAAGTCCACCCGGGCTGGCGGTTTGTTGGCGGCGTGGAGAGGACACACCATGGGTCTTCACTGTCGCAATCCACACCATGACGACAGCTCTGCTCTCAGGTACGAAACGCCTCGGCTCAGGGGCATCAACAGAGCAAAACAACCTTTTCTTTCTTATTTCTGAGCGCAGTTGAAGCACAGGCAGCTTGCCAAGACTGGAGTATGGTCTCCATCCCACAACATCTCTCCCGCAAGGCGTGGGGCACCGAGACATGGCCTGTGCCCCAGGCACGAGCTTCAGCTGGGAGCTGCAGGTTCAGAGCTGCTTCAGCCGAACGGAGAAGGAATTCAACGGGCTTTTGCTGCCTCTGAACAGCTGGCGAGGCTCACCTCCTCCCGGGGACCCGACCTCCCCGGCG
>NW_010514386.1:0-410 GCF_000687285.1 Phaethon lepturus
GGTGCCGTGCAGGAGCCGGCTATTTTTCTCAGGATGTGACTTCCCAGTGGCATAATCTGTAGGAGTGTGAATCTGTTCTCGTTATGTTTGTCCCCTTCGGTATTTCTACAGGCTTTTTTTTTTTTTTTTTTTCCCCCCCCCTTTTTTTTTTTTTTTAAATTAACTCCGACTGAATCCACCAGATTGTTCCGAGGAGACTACCTCCCTAATGACTTCATCTCCAAAAGTTGACTGACACCCTAGCGAACTGCCAGCACCTGTTTCCCAGCACCCAGACTCCAAAACCCACCAGACCTCATAAATTTAGCTTTTTCCTTCTCCCCCCGTCTCCCTTAATAGATGACGTGAATTTCTTAAAGGGAAGGGGGAAGGGGAGATGGAACTAGGTCACATTTGAAACTTTTTTTTTT
>NW_010514386.1:448-837 GCF_000687285.1 Phaethon lepturus
TTTTTTTAATTTTTCATCTCTTCTGAGTAAAAAATCTGGAGATAAAAGGGCCGGACACCTCCTGCCGCGGCCCATCCTTCGGAGTGCCCGGGGTTGGTGGCAACCCCAGGGTCGGGGGCTGCCCGTGGGTCCTGCTTAGGCAGGATTTAAGTGCAAAGCTCAGCCCTGGCTCGCAGCTCTCCGGGGCTGCAACCACGACCCCCGCCCTTTCCTCCCCGCTGCCTCGGCCTTGCCTTTTCCCGAGGATGCTCCAGATCTTGGTCTCTTAGGTCCCACCTGGGCTCCATCTTTGCCCCATACAGGTCCCTTCCCACGCCCCACCGGGCCCGATCCGGCCTCGCGACGAGGGTGGTGTCGGGCCAAGGGGCCGGGGATGGGGCCAGGAAGCG
>NW_010514387.1:0-5291 GCF_000687285.1 Phaethon lepturus
GGTCGTCCTCCCGCACGAGGCAGCTTTATGCCTTTGGATGGGAACCAGAAGAAGTGGGAGACTGAGGTGCCGTGATGTTTCGGTCCATCATTTTACACATAACCGACGCTCAGAGAAGGGGGTAGGGACCCTCGCTCTTCCTTCCACCGCAGGCGCTGCTGGAGGTGGGAGCGATGGAGCTTTTGTCGCCTGGTCACTGCTGTTGCCTGACTCACTATGTGGGAATCGGAGCACGTCGTGGTCCGGTTTCCATCCAGCCCTTCTCAGATCTGAGTGTCGGTGATGGATCCAGCCCCTCCATTGTACCCGGCTGGATTGCACAACGTGATACCTGCTGGGCTGGGGGGCGGGGGGCTGCGGAGCATGCTGCAATGTGCTTTTGGCATGTCTCTGAGTGTGTCTCGTTTTATAGGGCTTGCGGTATCAGTTGTCGAGGAGTTCGTGCCTAACATCGGGAAAATGCTTCCTGGCAGCTGTGCTGCAGTTTGGGGTTTGCAACCTGAACGGGGGGGACCCATGGCGGGGGCGCGGGGGGGGGCCCCTCGCCCATGGCGGGGCCGCGGGGACTGTCCCTGCGTCCTGGGTAGGCTGGAGAAGAGCCGTCTGCGGGTGCTACCTGCAGGAACAAGCCGGGGAGCGACGCGCGGCTGCAAAGCCCTGCAAGTAGCAGAGTATTACTAGATCAAAATACCATCAGGTGATCTATGGTTGACCCAGGAGTGACAGAAAACTCTTCTCAGACTATGCTTTAATTCTTCTTTTTCTGGAGAATTTTGGAAACATCTGTGCCTGGCTCTCATATTACTCTTATTTTGTTATCATCTTTGAGTTCTGTTCCACAGGAATAACCATGAATCCTTCCCCCTCGCCCCCAGAATATATTGTGTATCTGCGTCACTACCTTCCCAGTAGTTCACACGTTATTCCTTTCTGAACTCTTGGGTAAATACCATCCAGTCTTGGTGATTTACTACACTTTCTCCAGTTGCTCCCCAATTTCCTCCTTAGAGACTTCCCTCACTGTCAAGGTCACATTCTGATTTCCTATACACAATGCCTTTGAAATGGAAATGTTTCCCCTCATTGTCTCCTATAGCAAAGATCAAGACAAAAAATGTGCTTCTCCTGGCTTTTCCACCCTCCATAACTGTCTTGCTCTCCCCAGTGACCAAACACACGCCACAATCACACAAGCAGCATCTTGCTTGTGAAGTCCTGAAACACTTTTCCAGGCCTGTTCTGGCATCTCTCAGTCTGTTCTGTTCTACCATTGCTTCCACCAGTGGCTTTCCAATCCATTAAGAAGTTTTCCAACTTTTTTAAAGGGGGATTTTACGTAACTCTAGCTAGCACAGACTCTACTCCCATGTCTAGAATGGATTCATCCTTTTTCCTTTATGCTTGACTCATCTACACGCACAAGCCGAGTGGGTCCCATCCACATGTCCAACTGATGTGCTCAGATTCGGAGGGGAGATGCTCACGTTCAGCCCACTAGACCAGAATCGTCTCCAGGAGGTTGTCACATCTCTCCATGGCTCACAGAGGACATGTCGGGAGAGGAGGCTCTTATCTGAGATGCTCGGCACCCCCAGCATTGCAGGATTGGACGTGGGATGGGTGCCTCAACCTCGAACCCTTCATCTGCAGTTCGGTTCTCGTCTCGTGCCAGGTCTGTGCCAGCAGAGCACCGCTGAGTGTAATTTCCTGATGTTCTGCTTGTTAACGGTTGCCCACAAAGATTTAAAAGTCTCAGATGTGTGTCCAATCTGTTGGTTTGGGTAGGGTGATCAGAAGGGACCAAAAGGACTTGTGACTATCTTGAAATGTTTTTAGAAGTTTGCCTGAATCACTAATATTTTGGAACAATAACCTTCCCTAAGACTTCAAGCCATTCCTCCACAAATTGCATTTTTTTAAAAAATCATGTGATGGATAGCATTTGCTATATGCTGGGGGGGATAGGATTTCTGCTGGAGCTTAGCTAGCAGAGGGTGTGGTATAATATATACTGAATTATTTTAGCTGTAGCATGTTTTTCTCTGTGCCCTTTTTCACAGTCTCTCCTGGAACAGGAACTCCGTAACATTTGATCCTTTAGACAAACTTTCAAATCCATAATGTTCAAGTGGGTTTGAAATTACACGGAAAGAGTTTGTTCATCCCGAGGAATCACTGAAATGGATTAGTAAGAGCTCCTTGTGTTATGCTGGGAATCCTAAGAAACAACCAAGAAACAACCATATCCAAAAGAAAATGAGAATTATTAGATAAAGTAATGCACTTTGACATACCTCACTTCTGCATCTCATCACAGGGCAGTGTCTGTCAAAGGGCAGTCTCTGGTTCTTATTAAATTTGTCGCTGGCGTTGCCCGTCGCTGGTATCGCCCATCAGGAGATCATTACAGAGACCCAGTGGCTATTACTTTTTTATTAGTAAAGAAACAGGGAGAAAATTGGTGGCACAGAATTGATACAAATCATTAAGAGTGTCTGATAATTCTTCAGGTCAGAAAGCCCAGCTGCGGCTCAGCCGGTTTCCCAGATCTATTTCCCCGATTCACAGTTGTCATTGTCCTGTGAACCCTCAACTCCTGCAGCACCGCTCAGCCGAAAACCCCACAGCCGCCCCTCCGCGCTCTGCGGGCAGCCCACGCGGGCAGGTTTCAGCCTGCAGCCACAGGGAGCCTCGAGCACAACCCCACGTTCCCTCCTAGCGAAGTCTCCAGGGTCCACCGGAGGGAGCGGGGAAGAGACCATGAGTGGCTTTCTCTGGTGAGCCCGATGCTCTCACTGCTGGTAAAGAAAGGGAGCAGCCCCTCGTCCGCTTGGCCCGGTCAAAGGCTGGTTGATAGGCGCTGGAAGAGATCTCTGCCCACCGTCTTCAACTGTGTTTCAGTGGAAAATAAGGAAAATCTAGTCAGGACAAGAGTTCACGTGCTGGGTGGCTTCCAGCTCCTTCTCAAGGCAGATGAAGCCATGACAGAGCTATGGAGGCACCTGAGCCCCTGGCTCTTACTGAGGGGTGGTTGGCTCCTCTGCTTTTTCACTCTTCCCAGACGATGGGGACCGCTCATTTATGGAGGCGGCGGAGCACACCCAGCTGCCTGCAATGGTTCTCGGAGTAGCTTGTTCCTCCCCGGGCTTGAGACTGAGGGGTTTTATTGAGAGGTGAGCTGGTGGGGAGCAGTCCTCTCCTCTGGATGGCAGTGTCGGTCACAGCACGGACAAGGTACCAACAGAAACGCCAACGTGCAATCAGCCACCTACCCCTTCCCGGCCCGCGGCGTGACTGCTCTCAACACTTACTTTCTGCAAGTCCTCCACATCTGCTTTCTGCATGGGTTTGCCAGTCAGCGTGAGAGAAGGGTGCTTGGCAGGTCCTCTCCGTTTGGGAGAGCCTTCCCTACAAAACGGGAAGGAACAACCAGCAGCACAAAGGGCATATAAACTGTTCATGAAGCTAGCTGAGCCTGAGCACCGTTTGCAAGCGTGAGCCCAGCCAGCTGTGAGGGACAGTTTGGCAGAAGAGTGGGAGCCAAGAAAACACCTCTACAGCAAGGTCCTGGAGTACAGCTTGCCAAAATAATATCACTTTATGGACTTCAGAGGTCATTCCAGTACTTCTGCACCATAATGATATCGATATGCTTTGCAGTTTGCAAAGCACCTTCTCAAGGTTAAGTGGTGGATATTCCCAACGCCACTCCTTCCCATTACAGCCGGGCAGGGATGGTCTTTCAGCCGCGAGCTGGGCAAAAGGGGACGTTGTACCCCCTCAGTGACTCCAGCAGCTTGCCAGGAGGGAAGGGTGATGGTAAACCACGGAGGTGCTGACTCTGGAAGTCAGGGGCCAGTCCTGCTGCCAGGACACGACGCCTTGTAGCCCCACAGCCACAACGCTTCATGGCAGAAGGGAAAGATTTTCAAGCCTTTTCACAAAAAACTCGCTTACAAATTTAGACGAATGTAATTTAAAAATGAAAACAATGTCATATTGAAAAGTCAGAGGCTTTCTCTTGGAGAAAATATGAAAATGAAATGTCTTAGTTAGGTACCATTGTTTTCCTTCAAGGGCGAGGGAGTTCAAAATAAAGAAAAGAAATACACAGATCAACAGAACGTGCCAGGTTTTTTTTTTAGCACTGGTTTTTGCACCTCTCATAAACTGCTGATGGATGTATTTTGGCCAACTCAAAATTCTACAATATCTTTTATTAGTTGTGGCTCACGCCTCTAAAACAATACTTAAATGCTGCATGCAATTAATACTAGGGAAACAGCAACCTTGATGCTTCTGGCCATTGCGGTGTTAGGAAAAACAAGAAAAGAGTATGAAAATCCGGAGCTTATAACCCGCCCAACCTACCCATCAGTTGCCCTTTCAGCATGCAACATGGCTTTTGTGTTTTCTCTGTTTAAATACATTCCTCAGCTCCCGCTCCGGTCTGCTGATGTACTTTGTCTGGTTGATATTTCTCTGGGGTTGCTTTTCCATTGTTATTTATTCAGGGCCAGGAGGCAGAATGCATTAAAGCCACCAGGGTGCCAGTGGTATTTTAGTCTCTCCGAGTAATTCTTCTCCAAATTGTCACACATTTCGCTCCCTCTTCATTCATTTCGGCCACTCCTGCGGGTTGTCGTGGGGCGGGGAAGGCAGAGGGTCCGGTTTGGCTCCCCAGCTGCTGGGGTTCATGTGCAACGAGCTTGTACGTGTGGGAGGGCGAGGGAAGCCCGGGGCGGCGGGGAGTAGGTGTGCGGCGGTGCTCACGTGGAGGGTTGTACAGGGCGGTGGGAAGAGATTCGGGAGGGCTCTTTGAGGGGTGGTCTGGCTCACGTCAATCCCCCCTGCCCCAGATCCAGGCAGCGCCGGGGCCCTGCCAGCCCTTGGGACCACCCGTTCCCACGGCAGGGACCCTGCAGGCAGCCGGGCAGCCCCCGCATGCCCAGTCCCAGCAGCTCGGTGCTCCCTCCCCTCGCCGGTGCTTCGCGGCTCGGCGCCGGCACGCCTGCCAAAGCACAGCTCCCATCTAAAATAGCTATCGACAAGCCCTTGAGGTGGGGGAGATCTTCATTCCCATTCGTTCTGCTTTCAGTATATCCTGCAGATGCTCAGCCTTAATGAGGGAGAGTTGGGTTTTTTCCTTTCTCCCCCCAACCCCAAATAGAGTGCTAAATTTAGATGCCTGGCATTTTCCACTGAAAATCATCTTGGGGGCCGTGCCGTTAGGCAGCCCCCTGATGCCTGGGACTCGGACGATGGGAGCTCTCCATCAACTCATGGCTGCA
>NW_010514387.1:5307-5539 GCF_000687285.1 Phaethon lepturus
CGAGACCTCTGCTTCAGGCACCGCTCCCACCTTGGAGCTGTTCCCCAGCTATAAAATCCCCCAGATGAGGAGAAAAACCCTGGCCATGACCACACTCACTGCAGCTGCCCCATCCCAGGAACGGGTGAAATCCTAAATCTAGTTTAAGCCTAAATATTTGCTGGGGATTGACAGTCCAAGCACTGTTCCTGGAGCCAGTGCTCCTGGCTGGACCGCCATACGGCTCCCGGCC
>NW_010514387.1:6072-9408 GCF_000687285.1 Phaethon lepturus
GTGCGCTGGTCTGTCCAGCGCTGGTTTTCTGTCAGGGTGAAAATGCCCAAGTAATCCAACTATGTCCACTGTGTCCTCTTACCCTGTCATTTGAACAGTGGTAATCTCGGGATAAAAGTCCCTCCCTGGCCTCAACGCCAGCGGTCCATATCACAGCGGTTACAGAATCAGAGAATCACAGAATCATTAAGGTTGGAAAAGACCTTCAGGATCATCAAGTCCAACCATCAACCCAACACCCCCAAGCCCACTAAACCATGTCCCAAAGTGCCACATCTACACATTTTTTGAACACCTCCAGCGATGGTGACTCCACCACCTCCCTGGGCAGCCTGTGCCAACGCTTCACCACTCTCTCAGTAAAGACGTTTTTCCTAATATCCAATCTAACCCTCCCCTGGAGCAACCTGAGGCCGTTTCCTCTCATCCTGACTCTGGTTACTTGGGAGAAGAGACCAACCCCCACCTCACCACAACCCACTTTCAGGTAGCTGTAGAGAGCGATGAGGTCCCCCTCAGCCTCCTCTTAGGCTTAGTCCCAGCCTTCTGCACGATGGGAAATAGGTTTTCTTGATGGCAGATGAGCGCAGCCACATTGGCCCGATCTTCTGCGGGCTCTCCACCCTGAGATCGCCCTTTTCTTGGTGCTGCTGTCGATGCTTCTGCTTTTTTTGTCCTTTGGTCTTCCGAGGCTCCCTTGCACAAGGGTCCCTGGGACCTGCCTTGGTCCAGTTAAAGTTGTGGCATCAGGGTTAAAAATAATTGCTGATGTGAACCATAAGGCAGGAAAACATCCGAGCAAAAGCGTTGGGAAACCTCGGAGCCCAGACCACAGGCTCCCCCTCTGCCCTGGGATCCTCCTCAGCACCCAGCAGAGCCGCTCTCCCGGTTCTCTCTTTCCCGGGAGAGCATGGTTTCTCTCCTCTGCTGAGAGCTGCTTTCATCTTTGCTTTTAGAGGACAAATACCTCGTCTGCATTAAGGCTTTATTGCGTGTGTGCTGGTGAACGGGGCAAACCCCATGTGCAGGGTCCATCATGGGACGCAGGGACCCTCGTCCCAGCCAGGCTGCAGAGCCGAGAGCTCTCCCCAGCAGCCCAAGCAGAGACAGGTTTAAGAAACCCATTTTTGACAAGAAATAACATCCCCAGAGCTCGTGCAATGCAACTTGTCCCTGTCTGGAGCCGTTCAGCATCTCAGGCGCTTCCCAGCCAGCCGCGGTCCGTACCAGCACACAGGAGGACTGCGTGTGGGTTGCAGCACACCCTTCAGGTGACGTCTCGGCGTGATTACAGCGACAGTGGCCGTGCCTGGAGGCTCCAGAAACGGGGACAGGGTTGCTGCCCTCCCCAAAGGACGAGGGTCCTTGCTCTGGGGTAAGAGAAGGGTCCACCAGACCCCAAAGTGGCACGGTGCTCTCCTCCTCGCCTGCCCCCCTCTCCGGCACGGAGCTAACCCCAGCGGCTGCCTCTGCTATTGTGTTCCTACCAAAAACGTCAGGCTCTCAAGGCAGCTTGATATTTATTCCTGGCTTTTGCCCCTCGGCTTTCCCTGGAGCGGGTGATATATGAACAGTCCCCGCGTTTCCACTCCTTGAAGCTGCTGGATCAGCCTGATTCTCGCCGCCCGCACTCGGGGCTCGCCGGCTGCCCTGGGACTTTCTCAGGGTCGCAGGGTACCTTCGGATTTCCTGGATTGTCTGAATTCCTCTTGCAAAGTTGCTACATTTCTTAAATTCTATTTTTGGATTAACAAACATTTGGTAACAATACGAAGCCTGTTCGTAGCCAGTGGGGTGACCCTCCTAATGTATTCCCCATGCCTCCTCTTCCCCGCGGGCCAAATTCCGCCCCGGGACAGTCCTGGAGCCTTTCCCGAGTCTACCCCAGGAATGAGATCAGCTCCACGTCTGCCATAGCAAATTTTCTCTCCGTCCACAGGCACTTTCTGTTTTCCCCACCTGTCCGAGAGGGAAAAGGAAGGAGGGAAAGCAGATGGAGGCAGAGCTGCAGAGGTGAAGTGTGAGAAAGGCAACGGGGCAGAGGAAACGTGAGCACCGCATCAGGAAATTCTTCCGAGCCGAGCAAGGTGTCAGACTGAGCGATTGCCATCACGGGAACAGGGAGCAGCTCCTCGTCTTTGGGGGGGAAAAGGGAGCTTCAGGTTAGAGCAGACCGAAGCCCACGGGGTCCCAAGCTGACTGTGAGCAGCCGGACCGGGATGAGCATCTTCTGGATCCCCTCCGTGGAGTAAAGGAGGATCCACACGTTTCAGCTCATTTTCCCACGGTGCGGAGCCGGAGCTGGGCTCCAGCCATCTCCAGCCACCTGGTCCCACCGTGTCTCCCGAGCCCCCAGGAAGCCAGAGCCCCCTCGCAGCCACCCGGACCCTCCACGGCTTCCCAGCGAAGGGTTTTCATGCCAAGGAGGGTGGGAAGTCTGTAAAACATCCTTGCGCTCTCCGTGCAGAGCCGGCGACACCGCTGCGGCGGCGGTTCTCGAGCAGATCCCCTCGGCGCGCGTCGGGGCTGAGGCTGCGCTTCCAGGCACCGCAGGGTCCCCCCCGACACCGGGCAGGAGGAGTAGCTAGTGGTTTGATGCTAAACAGGGGAGAAAAAGTCCCCGGTGACTTTTTTGCCAATTTCATCCCCAAATAATTCTGCAGAGAGAATTTTTGTGTAATTGGATTAAGTGTGGGGAATTTGTCCTTGTTGACAGATTGCACAGGCACTGAACCAAAATCATGGGGGTTTTCCATTTAATTTTCTTCCTTTCTTTTGTTGGAAAAAAATATGCAAATAGTAATTTAGGTTTTCGGCCAAAACGGATTTATAAAACCCTGATCCAGAGGATGGCTTGTTCCCTGTTAGTCCCACAAAAGCCACTGAAAACCTTTTTTCCCCTCTAGTTTAATTTTATGGGCGTGTGTAACTTCTACACGGCCTTTCTTCTGGAAGGGTAACGTTTTTTTAACGGCAACCCGTGTTTAAGGTAACCGAAGCCGCAGAAGATTCCAGTGATATATACACTCTAAAAAGGAAGGGCTATTAAAGAGATAAGATATTTGGAGAACATACCCTCTGCAGCGTTAAATAGCGGAGGAGGGAGATAACTTGGGAACTCTGGTAAAGCCACCAAACATTATGTGAATAAAACTGTTAGGAGAATCAATTTTCCTTACTGCAGAGATCGTGTTTTCCTGAGTGTGATGTTTATATGTTGGCTCCTTTCCCACAACACAGACACATTAAACTCTCGCGCAGGGCCCCATCCAGCGCTCGCTGCAGCGGCTGGAGAGGCTCGGGGCGAGTGTGGCGCAGGAGCGGGGGAAACCTCGC
>NW_010514388.1:0-13009 GCF_000687285.1 Phaethon lepturus
GCTGCTTGTCTTCCCTCGCTCGTCGCATGCATCTACCTTCACAATGAGCCCATTACATACACCTTTTCATCATAATTTAAAAGAAAAAAAATCTCCTTACAAGACTGCATAGACACATCATATCTCAGAACTGTTTCCCCTATGTAAGTGTCTCTTCTGTATGCAGAATCCAAGGTAAGAAAGATCTTTGCTCTTTGTCTGTGGCATGAATTTTAGTTCAGCCATTTTGTGTCTGCATTGCTGACCATCAACTTTTTGACCAATACACAATTGCAAGCTTCCATTTTGTTGGGGGAGCTGGAAGTCATTAGGAACTAAATTTACTATAATCTTCATTTTAGAACTTTGCTTGAGGAGACAGCGGACTGATTCTAGAAGCTTTTCCTTTAAGGCCATATACCTTTTCTCCATTCTGTCCCAAGCTTTCATGTCCAGTATGCCAACCTCTTTATGAAATGGCTCAGACCTTTGCTCCTCTTATGTTTATAGCAAAAGATAGGACCGTCACAAGGCTAGTAGCCATAAAAAGTTCACCTAATCATTTTGGTTTACAAAAATGACTGCCTACTGGAAAGTTGCGGGGGTGGGGTGTTTCAGCCTGATAAACTTAGTAAAAAATGCATATTGAAGTACCATGGTGATTTGGTTTTCTGGGTTTGGGAGATGCTGTTTATAATCAGGTTTATGGATTGTTATGATTCAGTTGAGAATCATTAAAAAGGGGAAACATAATGGTAAATTGTTAGAAAATATTTCAGTAATGAGGACTCTACTGTATTTCCACTACCAACCCTATGGAATATCATGCTAAATAGAAAACTCCTTTCCAAGAGCAGAATAAGCCCTGATACTTTATTGCTAGATTCTATAGCAATTTGCGCTTACTTACAATAAACTTATAGTACTCTATATAAACTGAGAAGCTTGTATCAAATTCAGGCTTCCATTTAAAATAGATATTGCAGATATTAGGCTTCAATTCAAGAAGAAAAATAACCTTCAGTGCTTCTTTTTCTAAAGGCAAAGTATTTAAAAAATCACCAAACTAGGTGAAAATTATTAAATTTCTCAAAAAATTATGCTTTCTTCTATTTCTTGAGACAATACAGTTTGTGATTCACAGGGTAACTGGTATCAAACACAAATGAGTGCTCTTATAAGCAATTTTATTCCTATCAATAATGGCAGACATTTACAAAATCAGAAGAATTTATCATTTGAGTTCACCTTAAAAAATAACTTATAAAGCAGTGCTATATGCAACATAAAACAGTTCAGGAGGGAGGGAGGAAAGCAAACTTTAATAATTAAAATGTAAGCATGAAAGAAAAGATGGAATACAAGTCCCTACTCCTCATTTCTGCTTAGGATGTCATGTGACAATATTTTACAATGTCTTGCAGGTTTATATATGTATGTGTGTATTTCTATATCACGCACACATACATATACATTAACCCATATATTTACATAGACAGAAAATTGCAGTTCCATCTTGGGCAATTCTGTTACGCCACTCTACTGTTGTCTCAATCATGTTTGGGACCCAATTTCTTGACAAAATTGGGGAGATGGTAGGAAAAAAATGGTGGTTCTGATTGTGTCTGAGATCCTTTTGTTAAACTGTACACTGGGACAAATAATTTTCTTCTGTAGTAGCTCTGAACAGAGCCAACTCACTGTGGTCTTCATGAGGAGACTTGGTAACAGATCACACACTCATTGTCATGCTAGGGGAGTACTGAAAAAAGAGGAATCCATATTTTAACAACAGTTCTTTCCCAGGTAACTAAAACCACTTTTGGACAAGAGCAATGAGTTCAAATGTCAACAAGCTATTTGAATTTTCTCCTAAATTTGTACTATAGCACATGCTAAGTCTGTAGTTCATTTTGTGTTACCATAACTTCTGTTATACTTCTATCATTATGTAAAAATATAGCTATTGCTGATGAAACAAATTCATTTGACAGTTTCAGTGTTGGGCAGTGCTACCTGGGTAGCGTGATGAATCAATATTTCACTGATGCTTTTCATGCCTTTTACTGGTCAATGTTGGCTACTGGAGGGATTTAGCTGGGCAAGATAGCTACAAGATCTCAAACAGACCAGCTATATTTGTAGTCACTTGAACCACATAACTATTTTGAAGGGCTTTTTACTACTTGATAGGAAAAAGGTGAAGATACGTCTGACTGGAATTAAACTAGGTTTTTGGTTTATTTTTAAATTCTGTATTATAGATTTTATGAGGCAAGCTGAATCAAGTATCAGTGGTTATTCTTCTTTATGTGAACTGAAAATTCAATCATCATATTACATTATTATTGTATCACAAATTGAACTGCAGCCCTTATACAGGCTATAGTTACCCTCAAGTTAGCAATACTTCATTACAAATAATCAATGGGACACCACAATGTCTAATACAAATGCACATTTATATGCTTATTTTAATTCGTATTTCAACTGAAACTTATAGACTGCAGAAATACTTAATTGGCCTAAAATCTTCTAAGTAGAGGAAAATGTTCAAATGCAAGAAATATTAGTGCTATAAAAACTGATACAAGAAACAGGAAGACATTAATTTGCCTTGGCAAACACAGATATGTAATAAAAAACCCCTACCAAAGCTAGATTTTTGAGGTGGCCATTTCTATGTGTCGAAACATGTTCAGAAAAAGCATTTTGGATGGGTCTTCTCTGTCATATAAACTGCATAGAATGGACCACTTGGGTAAAATCCATTTTGTCCCATATCATGTTTCTGATGGTTTGTCTGCTTTAGGGCCTACTTCCATCATGTGCTGAGCCCTCTCATTGTGGGCCCAGCAAAGTTTATCTTACTAGTTGGGTCCCAGATTCATTCAGGTAGGAAAACTAGGAGTATCTAGAATCCAGTAAGTAGTAAGTGTCTGAGAAAACTAATTTTCTTTTGAGTCCATCTGATGTCCTTCTTTTAATGAGTTTGGTTTGGTGAACTGGTCTGCCTGCTGAATCAGACTGATTGTCCTCAGCACAAGTAAAACATGCTGAGTTGAGAACTAACATAGACTATCATGACCAAAGATCACATTTAATGGACATTTTGTGGTTACTGATTTTTTTTGCAGATTTTGAAACATCAGTCTTTTTGCTTTGTACAAATCAATTTTCTCCAATACTCCAAACAATGAACACGTGCCCTCTTTATGAGGACACAAACAGCTAACATGCAGAAAATACTCTTCCTTTTCACTAGTTTAAGAAGCAACCGCCCCCCCAAGTTGATTTTAATGAAATTTGCCATGAACCTTGACTGTTGATCTAAGAGAAACTATCTAGTCTGAGCTAAATATCACCACTGGCATAGTTAATGGAGTTGCACTCCTGAACAGCAGTGATTTCCAGTAAGAATAGAAGTGTTGAAGTCACTCAGCACTTCTGAAAAATCAGGCCACTTCTATATAGGAACCTAAATGTGGATTTAGAAACCCAACTTCAGGCACGAGTATCAAAATACTAGTCTTGCTTTGTAACGTATTTTATACCATGTTTTGCTGCCTCAAACATTCTCCATTTTAAAAATAATTTTTCCCAGAATGAACACTAGAGAGCATCTTTGCTTTCTCTGCTCTAAAAGCATGCTACATCTTTTCAATGCAAGATGTCTTGGTGCTCTAATTACATACTTCAGTGTGAATCCTGTTCTAAGAGACATCACTGCCCTGCAAAATACATGGTTCAGGAGTCAAAGCTTGAAAAAAACAAAGATTGAAACACTTAAATATAAAGATCTGCCAACTATGTGTATCTAAGCTGTTCAGATATTGCCTGACAAATGCCCATTGTGCATTACTGAATATGTATGGCATAATTATTACTGCTTGACAGATTTAACTTTCATTGTCAATTGACCTCTTAATCTAGAAAAAGAGCTTCTGCAGTAAATCTACACCTCCCACATTTTTCAGTTTCAGCTCAACTTCTAACAGTATTTAGCACAATTTTTTAGTAAATCAGTACTATAATTTTAGAAACTAGTAAAAAACTACATAAGGCACAGCATTGCATTACAGGTACACTACAAAACTGTTTGTTCTGGTTGTTTTTCTTTTTTAAAAAAAAAGATCAGGGATAAAGTTTTGCCAAGCAAAATACTACTTAAATACTTACGCTCTCACTCTGAAAAGGGTTTAGGAAGTTTCCACCCATCTCACCGTCATCCCTGGGAGTGCCAGGCTGATTACTCATGCTCATATTACTGGGAGAGTTCTGTTAAACAAGATTACAAAATACAGATGAAATGTTGAAGATTTCAGTTCCTTTCCCAGCTTCACATAGTGTGTCAAAAGAGTATCTATACACTGCACTGGAATTTCTGAACTTGAAAGATAAGTCTCTGTAGAGTTCTGTATGTTTCAATTACTAATTTTAACCTGCAAGGAAGTATTTTCTCTGCTGAAGTAACAACTATTCCCCTGTAATTCTTGTTTTAAGGCTATAGCCAGCATGTTCTCCTACTAAAGTTGGGAAAAGGTATAAATGAATATAAAGGAATAAGTATTAGCTCTGAAACTACATTAAATCAGTATGGTCAAATCAGTGGTATATGAGCATGTGCCTTGAAATATGTGAGTTCGCAATACGTACTAAAAGGTAGACATGTGGACAGATCTGGTCTACACAGACCTTTGCAAATCAAGGCCTGTATTTGAAGCATTTGTTCATAGTGTGTAGTTAGTTGAAATAACGTCTAGTACAAATTTTGAGTTCCTAAACCACTTCACCAAGAGCAGTTATATACAGAGTTTATAGATAAATGAGTTAACAAGAGTATTAGATAAAAGACTTATGAATAACAGCCGCCACAGGATTGGCCTTGCAAACATTTTCAGGAAGAGCTGTACTTTTGCTATTTGCTTGCACAGAGCATAATGCAGTAGAGTCTTCATCTACTTTTCGAGTGTCTAGGTGCAAGTGAAATGCGAATAAATAACAATACAAAGACTCCTGAAGGTAAGTTCTTTTCTTATGAAATGCTTCTGCACAACCACCTCTATAAAGTTCAGAAAATGCTTTCAAGATTCAGTCACAGAAAGAATAAAACTAGATAATTGTCACCGAAATTATTCAGCATCAATAATCAGTACATGATTATTTTAAATACTACAAGTAGTTAGGTGTGTTTACACAGTTGATTTGTAGTATCCTACTATGCCTGGGGCATGGATGATTCTCTTTCCATCTCAGTTAGACTCCTATTAATACGGGCTTTGTGATGGAAAAGGAACAGTCAGGGAAAAGGGGGAGTGAAATTATGAACTTCATCATAAAATATTTACTATGTAAAGTTCTTCCCTTGAATTTTTTTAATCCAGAAAACTTAAACACAAGATTTACAAATACAGCATATACATATGTACATATCTGTACATATACAAATGCATCAGGCTTAAAGTTTGAGCAGGCTTAACACAAATTTTAAGCAGGCTTAACTCAAACCTAGTATAGTCAATGGGTAGGCTAACAAAATGCAACTCAAAGTAGTGCATTTGATCAAAGTGATCAAATGATAACATCTGTAAGAATCATAAATGAATTTGTCCTCTTTTTCTTCTGTTAATCCTCAATTACAATCCTAACACAGCATTTCTGTTGCCTTACAGATTTATGAAGCTTCCTAAAAAAAGGCAAAATAAATCATAATTTGAAAATAACTGCCTGCAGTCTTCATTTAGTATAACTGAGGCTGCAATGGGGCAAACTTTGAGTGAAAAATAGGAAATATTAAATTAAAAGAAAAATCTCCTTACTGAAAGGCTGTTGTTAAGTTTTAACCATATCCCCCTGAAGGAAGATTACCATTTCCACCTGAATGGGCAAATATGTTTGTGGGTTCTGCCTGGTGTATTTTTTTTCAGTTATAGATTAAATGTAAAATTAATTATATAACCACCATGAAGACACAACTGTTTTTAACTGACATCTGAAATGCAGCTTATAGAGTAGGGTCAAGACCCCTGCCTTAGCCTTGTTTGCTTCACAGTCTAGTTCACTGGTTTTCAAACTGTGATCCTCAGATCTCCAGGAATCACTGGACAGCAGGTGAAGGATCCATCAAAGCAACTAAAAATTAACTAGCTAATTAACATCAGACAATTAAGTTTGCTATTCAGTAAAGTTATTATACCAAATAATTATGAATCTACAGCTTGAAAAAGGTTGAAAGCTATTGCTTTAGTTCAACCACAGCTCTTGCACCTGAAGCAGGAACTAATTCAGGGAAGTCGTGTTGCATGTGTTATGCAGGAGGTGATACTAGACAATCGCATCAGTCCCTTCTGCCCTTAAAATCTATGAATCTATAGTTTAAAACCCACTAAGGCCTTGTCATATTTATTTTATATGATGCTTCCAGACTTTTGTTCATTCCTTGGGGATTTACTCCTATTTTATCTTTCTCTGTGTAGTATTAAGCTTTGAAATTCTGGAATTGCTATAGTGTGCCAGGCCCAAAGATTCAAATTCCTGACATAAATGCTTTTATAGCAACTTTTATTGCCAGTATGGGATCTAGCATCATAGCACTAGCTGAGTTTTTCCAAAGCAAATATTTCTTTGATGACTACAAAAATTCCATGGGTGCTGCAAGAAACACTGATTATTAATGTTTATTTAATATACATAATTTCAGTTCATTTACTTTCCCCCATCTCAATCTACTTTATGTCGATTCATCAATTCATATCTATAGATTAAAAAAAAGTCATGTTTTGTCATTCAGCCTATTAAATTCAAATCTTCTCTGGAAAATGTAGCCATGAATTCTGTCAGCTGTAATGATTCTACCAAGACTGGATTAATTTTCTTCATCTCAGTGGTAATAGATAATCTGTTCCTCTAATATGCATTTTACTCCATTGAAATCCTGTGCCTGGCCTTGAGCATCTAGCAACGTGTACAACAAACTGTGTTAACTTCAGTGAACAATTTCTGTCACATTAATTAGCAATCTGGAAATCTACTTGTGAAAAAGCCAGTTGAACAACTAGCTGGTGATGTATAAAGGGAAACTGTTGCCTTAACAAGAAGAATCCTGGTAAACTATGTACAAAATTGGAAGGCAGACACATATTAATTTTGCATGCATCAAACCCCAGAAATCTACTATTCCTTGCATGCAAAACTTTTCTAATCGAGTTCCAAAAGTATTATATACTATTATCTACCTGATATTGCTAATGCTATATATAAGACTCTGCCCACACACTTTTACTAGTATCAATTAAGGCTGCATATTGGACATAGAGCTACTCAGAAAAAGATATTTCAAAGCTATTATATATAATGGTATAACAATACAACACTTAGTTCCCAATTAAACATCACTTTTCTTTTAGCTATTTGAAAAAGACTTGCATCAGATATGATTTCCACGATGTATTTATTAGGATTAACAAATTACAAGACTTCCAGGTAAATTTTTGGATCCAGGTTTTCTAATAACCATACTAGCGCATATGCTAATACTTAATACCAGTGGGTTGAATACAGGGTTTAAAAAATAATTTTAGTGGCAAGCTGATGGAAATGTTTTCTACTTTAAAAATGCTACATTTTGAAGAAAAAAAAAACTGAAGAAAAATTATAGACACTGATTAAAAATGTGCTGTATGCTTATTATCTCATTGGAGGTGTATACCGAATCATAGAATCATAGAATCGTTTAGGTTGGAAAATACCTTTAAAATCATCAAGTCCAACTGTTAACCCAGCACTGCCAAGTCCACCACTAAACCATGTCCCTAAAACCTACCACTGTACACCTGAGCACAGCACAGCTAAGACAACATGGTCATTTCAATCTATTGTTGTACTCTTCACAGGGCCTGAATGTGATACAGATCTTCAAAACTTACAAAAATGTAGCACTGCTATAGATGATTTTCCCTCATAGCCCCAAAATGGCATGAGGCATACTGCTGTGGTCCTACTCTCCATGAAAGGCCACAGAAAGTTATTCTGAGGCTATAATCGCCTATGTAATTTTAAAAGTACTGTATCACTAATTGAATAATGCTTCCTGTTTTTTGAACATTTGAAAGTGTATTTTAAATGAATTCATACTACAAAATTCTATTTTAACCCACAGGAATTTAGGCCAATATTTTCTTCCCTTTTGACATGTGTTTGTATCTCATCATATCTCAGTGCTAGCCTGAGAGAGCATCTACAGTGACATCCTTAGTATGACCATAACATGTGCAGACAAGCCTTAGCCAGATTCAAAGTGGCAAAGTCTGTACTGAGAGAGATCTAGCCACAGCGCTGTAGCACTTAGTCCTGGGTCAACCAAAAGATGCAGGCAATTAATTCACTCAAACTCTCATTCCTTTTTTTTTGAAGATTGATAAGAATTTTGTTACAGCAATTTCAAAAGAATGAGCTATAAAATTTTAACTGAAGCAATCCCTTCATCAATTCCATATTTATAGATCAAAAGCACAAAAATACAGGGAGACAATTTTAGTGATATTTTTATTAGTTTTAGTCAGTTACATCTGAAGATGCTGAATACAAAACACAGTATTTTACAAGGACAAATTTCTATCACTTTATCAACACTGAATAAGCTCATTAATTCCTTATTTGAATAAGTCCCTAAATTAATAATGATTACAGATGTAGCAGATTTTATTTTTAATGGAAGAAATGACACATTCAAGCACAATATTATTTTCGTAGCTGCAAAAGCCTTCAGGTTAAACTCACATTCATTTTGCATATACTATTTTATGGCTGTGTTTACTACTTAATGTTTGTTTAACAGTTGTATCAAAACAGTGCTTTTTTGCAACTATTTTTTAATCTAGTTTTTAGGGACTTAGACTAGTGATTAAGATATTAATGTTGCCTTACAGAGGTGACAAAAGGAATCATGCAGTGCATAAAAGTAACATCCTAATGACATTTTCCCAAATTTGCATTCAACTAGAATTGATTATTAGAACTATATTCATTTGTCTTAACAGTATGGAAGATTATAACATGATAAATCAGATTATGAACTGGATATATGTTAATCATATTAATTAATACACATTGTTATGCAGCAAGAAAGAAGTCTACTTATACTCCTTATTGATTATAGATATTGTTTTTAAACTTTCAATTAATGCTAATTCTGTCTGTACAGCCTCCAAAGAGTTGACAAGCAGAAAATGTAGATACATAATAAAAAGTTTAAGAGACAATGAAAATATGTTTAGAGTGAAATATTATTCTAAAAATTCCAAATATTTTACTAGATACTCACTTTGGAAATACTGTCCATGTCTCCTGAGCCTTAAATTAAAATAGATAATTATTCAATTAGGTTTGAACTGAAAGTAATCTAAGAGCTTATTTTTCATACTAAAATATATAGTGTAACAGCAATATGTTAAAACATAACTATGCTTGATCTCCTTTCCTTCCCACTGTCTCTCTGAGTAAAAGTTTACAGTCAGTAGTGAATAATGTTAGTCTTTTCTCTGTGTACATACCTAATGAAAAAAAAAAAAGAGAAAAGAATGAAGGACACATTTCTGATCTGTATCAGTTCCTTGAATGGCATCCTTTAGGATGAGACAGCCTGACACAACTCAGAAAATGATATGTCTAACCTCCCTGTCCTCTTAGCCATGTACTGCAGTTCATTTTGGGTACATACACCTGAGGAAGATGTTGCTTCAGCTTGAGGAAAAAAAAAAGGCATAATCATGGATAACTAGTAACAGTTAATGTTGCTGACAAAAATGATCACCATTTTTACCCAAAAATCCATAGAAGTCTGCTAATGAAATATCTCTAGGGTCAGCTGGGGGGTGTTTCATTAATGCCTTTGCCCCCAGAAGCAGAAGCCTACTACTGAAATTTGCTAAAATGACATCAACTTTGGATGCATTACAAATACTGATGATGATAATATCTTTCAGAAGAAAGTAGGTGATCCTGGGGACAGGAGTAATAGAAACAAAAAAAAAAATTAAATATAATGAGTGCAAAACTAACAAAAAGAATTTTTGTCATATGCTGTAGCTCTCACTCAGTTGAAGCCAAGAATAAATGGAACATAATTTAAGGATGGATGTATCAAGAAAAACATTTCTAGCAGCAACAGACAGTAAACAATTCTGGTCACCTATTTTCAGGAAAGACATTAAAACTGGAATAGTGTCAGAGAAAAACAATCAAGAAAATAGAGTTATGGGGAGGAGACTGAAATAGCTTGGTATACTTATCCAGGCAAATTAAGGCTGAGAAGGGATATGATTTCTCACTATAAATACACCAGATACATAAATATTAGGAAGAGGAAGAGTCATTTTGTCATGGAAAACTTTTGTTGGAAATCAGAAAAAGATTTCTTTCTAACCGTCAGAAGCATGAACAGATATCCAGCAGAAGGGTTGTGGTCAAAGAAGCTAGAGAAGTTCAAGATAGAGCTTGACCAATTTATGCCTGTGTTTATGAGACATAACTGCCTACTACAGCATGGAACTGAATGCAGGAGATCTCTTCCAGTCTTACATTCCTAAAAGAACTCATGTTCCACTGTAGAAATTAATTTAACCTTCAAAAACAGTTGTTAATTTGACTAAACATGACATAATCTTTCTTTTAGCTGAGAAATAATCCTTGGGCTATAATAAGTGACAGAAAAAGATGCAATTATCATTTATAGGTTTTCATTTCCTTTCATTTCATTAGCAATTATAGCAACAATCCATTTTAGGATTGTAATATGTAAAGAGAAGCTATAAACTCACAAGATGGCCTTATGCAAGGTAACATAGGAATTTCAGAGATCTGCTTGCCAAGAAAAAAAGACAATTCTATTGGGTGTTAGATGCATTTTGTTGAATTTTAATTGCTCAAAATATATCTCCTAAGTGAGGTTTTATGGTTTGGTTTTTTTTTTCCTCATCTTGGCACAGCCTTTTCCAATTTCTCCCTTCTTACCTGTTTATACTTCCTGTCTCACAGTCTGTAGTTTCTAGGCTATAACTGTACTAATTTTCTGTCCATCATGGTAGTATGAATAGAAGCAGGGGGAACAGTGACAGCTTGGCTTCTGCTTGCCCATCATGTATTTAGCTTGCTTGGGTTTTTCCACATAAAGGAAAATGCGATTCAGCAGTGTTACAGGTGCCCTGTGTCATAGGGCCAGCTCCCAGATGTAAAAGAGAACCTTGCTGGTCAACAGTGGGGACCGAAGAGATCTGAAGTCTTTGCAGACTGAGGTTCCTCCCCTGTTGTTGCCTGTATGAATGACACTCCTTGGTGCAGATAGAAGTGAAGAACAGAATACGGAAACTGTATTCAGAGTTACTGGCTTGGTGTTATGGTATGAGTACAAATAAATACAAGGTATTTATTTACCTTGTGGGTATGGAAGAGGAAGGCATAAATGCAATTTATTTAGCTGCAGATTGTTGCTTAAATCCCTTTCAAGTGTGTATCATCCATCCAGCAAAGAGTAAGAGCAGAGTTTGCTAGGATAGTCAGGGGATAAAGCTTTGCATGTTTTGTAGAACTGTGTAAGGTTTCGCCCTTAGATAAGAGTCTTTTGAAAACCATAGTGTCAAAAGACAGGAAGTACTCTATTCTTCCTGCCTCTGCATGCCCTGACAAGAATGCATGTTCTTTCTTGGTGCACTAAAATGGCAACTGTCTGAAACTGCTTATGGTGATGGAATAATAAAACTAATACTTAACAGACAGAAGGCTAATTATAGAACAAATAAGTATATCAAAATATGGGATAAAACCAGCTTAACATATGCATCAATATATGTAATAACTTACTTCCATGTACTTGATAAGAACTCAGACCAGCATGTCATAATGACACCTTCTCAAGATTTTGAAAGAGGAAGGGAGGTAAAGAAAAATGGGTCTTATGCCATCAGTTCTACATTACAGTGATGGTATGCTTATAGAGTGGTTGGAAACAATTGGAATAAAATTATACTCTGTTACATAAATAACATACATTATTTTTCTTCCAGAGGTGCATTATATAATCTGTCATATGCTTAAAAAGTATCATAATATTTCTTATTAATGTATATACAGCTTTTTTCATTTTTAAAATATTTTAACATAGTGTCCCACATAACTTAGAGAACTAGACATAGAAAATGGCACTGGTCATTGTAAATTCACAATGTTCATAACATTTATTATTATTACCTAATGATCCATTCATATGATGTGAATCCATTCCACCTAGTCCACTCATAGGTCCATCTGATCCTGGCCCAATTGGAAACTATAAAAGGATCAGACATTAAAAATATTTGCAACACATTTTTTTAAGATAATCTAATAAAAAAAAATTCTTCAGGAAAATAAAAAGGAAAAATGCACAGTCCCATCTCTGAATGTGAAAGGCAAGTGAAGTATTCCACGTGATAACTGCAAAAAATGTCATTTTTTTTTAATTTTTCCAATGCTACCTTCATCATTTTTTGAGAAACTCATTTCTGTAGGCTGGCTAATCTACTTTAATACTTTGTACATGATTTTCAAACTTGCAAGTGCTGAACTAACTCTACTCCCATTGAAGTTACAGAGAATTTTATTATTCACTTAAATTAGTAGGTGATATATTCAGTTTACAAACCCTACCCTATCTATACTATCAGTCAGACTACTCTGCATTATCTTTGCAATATCCTACAGATTTAAGATATTAACCTCAAAGTCAGTTCTTCAAAAACTTAAAGGCATTAGCATTACAGAACATTATCGAAAATTCAGAGCATATCAATTTAGCAATATCTAAAAATCTATATTCTTAACGTTTTACTGTCCTTTTTTCAAAAAGCCCACAATAGGGACTGTAACTAGATTAAATGCGGTTGTAATCACAAAAAATACAACAAGATTGAAGGCATATATAAAGATCAGAAATTAAACAAGTTCTATCTAAGAATAGAGAATTGAGACTTTGCCTCAGTCTTCACTGGCAGTGTCT
>NW_010514389.1:0-209 GCF_000687285.1 Phaethon lepturus
TGTGGCCTGGCCCTGCACGCTGAGAGCCTCTACCTGTGGGGACTCCGCTGACTTGAAGATTGTCCCATCTGCCTTCCCTCCCACCCTCTCTCAAATCCCTCCTTTGATGTCCCTAGTGAACTCCAGCCATGATGCCAGCGCAGGCTAGCCCCGAAGCTCAGAGCTGTCCCTGGAGATGGGACACCCTAGTGATGCCTTATTGCAGCTAG
>NW_010514389.1:261-3828 GCF_000687285.1 Phaethon lepturus
ATTCCTAGAAGTGTTAAGCATGATGGCAGCCACGTCTGGAAAGACTGGTAAGGTAACCATCTCTCCTCCAAGGTACACCATGGGATTTGCAAGCTTCTGCCCATCTCTGTAGCCTGTATCTCCTTGGCAACCCAGTGCATGGGCCTCACGCTACCCACCCACCAGAGCCTGGGGAATGAGATACCAGGCCTTCTTTTCTAACCCACATCTCCAACTTGGCAGCACATGACATGGCGCACACAGCATGGCACCATCTTACATCAACTCCTCCCAGCTGAGCCAGGCTCAGCCAGGTCCTGCTGGTGGGAGGGGAGCAGCCCGGTTGAGCCAGGGCAGAGACAACCCTGCCACTCGGTCTGAAAGAAACCTGGTTTCTCCCCAACCACGACCCTTCGAGGGCAACCAGAAATACACCTTGACCTCACTCCTGGCACACGGTGGGGGAGGTGAGTGACGTGATAGCGATAGCACACAACTAAATTCTAGCGGGCACGTTAGACAACAGCACTTGCCGGTCACTTTGTTCCAGGATTGCATACCGGGACAGACCCTGCCCTTAATTGTGGGTCTAATCTCACCTCTTTCTTCTCCAGTTACTGGAAATGGAGCAAGTTCCTACCTGGAGCTTGGCTTCTCTCTTGCAACCTGAAATCGCAGGCAGGACGCAGGTCTTGAGCTGTAACGATGGGAATTGGCAGCCTGGGAGAGATGGGAGTGGTGTAGGAAACTGGGAGCTTGAGAAGAGGGAAGATGGCCTGGCCTGGGACTGGTTGGCAGGGAGGATGGTTGCTGTGGACAGCTCTACCTGCAGGAACCGAGTCCTGGCTCATTTCTCCTTGCAGTGGTTCTGGGTAGACTTTTTTCCCCTCTGTGTGGCAGTGATTTTGGGGAAAGAAGCCATCAAAGATGGGGGCCCAGGTCTGCCTTTGCCCTTGGAAGTCTATGAGGTGCAAAGATGTGCGGAGTTGGTCTCCTGGGAAGATGGGGAGGGATTGACAAAAGCGTAGAGCCAATGATACAGCTAGTCTCGTTCTGCTTGGACCTGGTGAACAGTTTCATCTGTTGCCTGTGTGATGGAGTTGGGCTGCATTGCCTCTCTGATGTGAAACCACTTGTTTTGGAGTGCCTCTAAGCCAGGCTCTGGGTGGGTGGTAGGCAAAGCCAGGGGCTATCGAAGTTCCTGGAGCTCTTCTGCAAAGAGATGCTTCCAGCTGTGGCAGCACCCCTGAGGGCAGGACTTGCCCTGGAAAGCAGCAGCTGGATGCAGGATTGTCCTATACGAACATGGGTGAGGCCGGTGGTGGTTACCACATGGTGCCTGTAGGAGATCAGGCTGATGTGTTGGGTACTGAGAGCCTGGGAGAGTGTCTGTGGTAGATGCTTCTAAGGCAGGGAGCAGGTCATGGACTGAAAGCTCACCGATGTCAATCTTCTTGGGGGTGGGCTGCCTAAGGTGCCTTCAGAGCATCAACGTTGCTGCTGCTGGCAGCAGCCTTGTCTGGAAGCTTCGAGGAGTTGGTGGAGGTGGGCCTCTGAAGCTGGGACCTGTCCAAGTGAGTGGTGGGTGGAAGGGGCAGTCCTGGATCATGGCTCGGTGGTGGTAGTGGTGCAAGAGCCCAGCAGGACCCTGAGGCTTCCCAGCACTGAGTTGAGGCAGAGCCCGTTGATGGAAGGAGAGGTCAGTGCTCCAAGAGAACCTTTTCCTCTTGTTTGCTGCCTGGGCTGGCTTGGAGCAAGCTGGATCTCCTGAGCACTGGCTGCTGTTGTGGATGGCTGTGAGGCAGATCCCAGTGGCTGTGATCTGGTGCTGGCCCTGGAGAACTGGGAGCATGGGGAAGATGTCAGGGTGGGCTCAGGTGCTGTGTTCTTCCTCAAGTACTGCCTTCTGTTGGGATGCTGCTGTTTGGGCGTGTGACCACCTCCAGGCCTGGCTGAGCCCTGGAGCATCAAGCAATGGCCACCATGGTGGATCTGCTGGACAATGGGGAACCTGCCCCTGTGAACCACTGACCTCTGGACTCACTTCATGGTCCCATCTGCAAAATCTCCTGAACTTCATGTTGTGGCAGCTAAGCTGTGATAGACCCTCCCTGGAACGGGAGACTGGAGACAGTGGTGGATTTTCTGTGCCTAATAACTTGTTGCCTTTTTGTTTGGGGTTGTCATGCAGGACTTCCCTGGATAACTTTTTCTAGGCAATCTCCATGCTTCCTGGAGGTGTGAAGCACTCTTCAAGAACTTCATGGCTATGGTGTCTTCCTAAACTCTGGTGACAGTGCTGGCATAGCTGGCCAAGAGGCCCTGAGCAAGCTCTCCCCAAGCCAGACGTTTTCTCCTACCCAGAGAAAAGCAGGGAGGAGATGTTCTTGGCTCCTCCAGGTACCTGCTGAGCAGCTGGTCTTGCTAAATTGTACCTGATGAGTTGAACTAGACCGAGATGCCATCAGAAGTGACTTCCTGACCTGTGGCCAGCACTGGCTTTCTCTGGCAAGCTCAACCTAAAGGAAAGCAGCACAACTCAGTTCCACTCTGGGAAAAGGAGAAATGCTTGTTTGCCGCCGTCTGCGAGATGAGTATGTCTCCACAAGCTGTAGCATAAGCTGCCTCAAGGCCCAGAGGGGTAGAAGGCATTGGATGGGTGTTAAAAGACGACTCTTAAGCAATAGGATGGATCAGTGCCTGCCTTCTGTGTGCTCCTCAATGTGGTGTGAGATGATGTGCTGATCCTCCAGCTCTCCCTCACCAGAGCTGCCTGGGGAAATGTGTGTGCTTGATTTGACTGCAGCAAGGTTTTCTTGGTGGTGAGCTGAGCTGCTTGGGTCTTGCACAGCATGCAAGCATTTGGATGCTCGTCTCTTCAACCCAGCCTCCTGAAGGATGCTGGAAGTGGGTGGCTTGGGTGGAAGTGTGTGTCCAGAGAGCACTAATGGATGTCTTTGCCTGCCCTGGGTCATGTTCCCATCAGCTGTGTTTCATAGAGTCATGCAATAGTGTGAGTTGGAAGGGACCTTTTAAAGGTTCATCTAGTTCCACCCCCTGCAATGAGCAGGGACATCTTCAACCTAGATCAGGTTGCTCAGAGCAGCTCTTACCGGCCACCAATGTAGCCTGCCAAGGTTTGCAACCAGTGACGTGCAGCTCTGGGGGACATGGTGACCACGGAGTGCTCGTGGCTTGCTGGGGTGATGCTGTCTCAGCAGCACAATTGAAGATGCCATGTCAGCAGCTGGTAACTAAATGCAGCTCTCAGACATGCTTGTTGGGGTCCTACCAGCGCCCAGAAGCACAACGGAGTGCTTTGATCCCGGGCAGGGAGCCTTTCTGCTACCTGGGGAAGAGGTGGCTGGGTCTGTTCCAGTTGTTAGGGATAGTCCTGAACTCCACGAGTGGGCATGGTGGTGTTGGGTTGGTCGTTGGGCTTGATGATCTTAAAGGTCTTTTCTGACCCTAATGATTCTGTGAGATGCTGGGCCTGACTGCAGAGCAAAGACAAGCAGACCTAGAAGTAACTAAGGAGGAGAGGCAGGCCACCCAAGCTAGAGGTGGCTTGAGGATGGATCTGTGTAT
>NW_010514389.1:3852-4934 GCF_000687285.1 Phaethon lepturus
TGCTGAAGGAATTCCTCTCCGTAAGCACAGTGGGCGAGAGAGGAAACTTAAATTCTGAGGGTCATTGGGAGTGACAGTGGAGGACTTGACAAGGAGAGTGAAGCACTGATGGGGTGCTTATCTGCCCAATTTATCGTTTCTTTGTGATTTTTTTAGGTAGCGCTGGTCTTGTGCTGCAGCAAGGGAGAAGCTCCTCCCTTCTGGATGTTTCACCTGACCTCTGGAAGGTGGCAGGCAGAGGCACAAATTTCTCTTCTCCAGCTGTTTTCTGGGACAGATGTTGAACGCGGCAGCGCGAGGCTGGCTGCAGTCGGCTGGTGGTGTCTCCCGTCCCTATGGGTGGGCGAGCAGGAGATGTTTTCAGTGGCGTGGCCAGACTCCTTTCCAACTGTGAGCTAATGCAGCTCCAGAAACAACTGCGTCTCTTCCAGTAAAAGCCTCCCTTGCTCTGCGTTCCTCGCCCGGCATTGGATGTCCCCATCCACTCTTCCTCCGCTTCCTCATTGACAGATTCTCTATTTTGAGAGATAACGGATCTTCCGAAAGCCCTCGGAGAAGCTTGCTCCCTGCAGGGAGCTTGGCCTGCCGGGTCGCAATGCTCTTGGGACAACCCTACGCAGTCTCTTGTGCTGGTGTCCTCTTGCAGGTGGCTCCAGGAGCCTCCTGTTCGCCAACCCTTGCTGGTAAAAAGAGGTGCCCGAGACACTTTGGGGGATGTGAAAACTGCCTTGGCAGGTGCCGCTGTCCTAAAAGAGCAGGTCCTCTTGTCTAGCTGCTGGCTCTGACCTGGTTCTTGCAGTGCTGAGCCCTTCTGGCTACTGAGCTGCGCTACTTGTGGGTCGGGTTTGCGCCTACGAGCGTCCACGGCCGCCGGGAGGAAGGCAAGGAGAGGTGGTCCGTCAGAAGTGGAGGGTAGTGCCAGAGCTACCAACAGCGCGTGTTTTAGGAGAAAAGCAGGACTTTGTTGAACCTGGAGGTGCTGGAGGCTCTGGCCAGGCTTGGGGTGGGGTGTGCATGCGGGGCAGAAGCTGGCTCAGGCCCCCTGAGGAGGGGATAAAGAGGCTCGAGGAGCCTTGGGGTGT
>NW_010514390.1:0-474 GCF_000687285.1 Phaethon lepturus
CACTTAAATCACACACGGTGACCTAAAGCTCAGGTTTTGTTTTCCCCCATTAACAAGCCAGCGCCTGCTCAGGGATCTCTGCTCCGCGCCGTCACCTCGCATTGAACGAGAGGCGGCCGATGGCTCCGCCGCTGGATTTATCCCCGGAAGATCACCCGCTGCCTCCCCCGGGTCCCTGCTGCTGGCAGGGAGGCGAGCAAAAGGCGGCAGCACCCCAAATCCGTGCCACAGCTCTCCCAAACCCCTCAGAGGTGACATTCGGCTGGGATGCCGGTGGGGTTTGACCACGCTGGGATGCAGCTGTTGCTACCGAAAACCAGGAGGTCCCAGGTCCCCAGGCTTTCTGCATCACGCGGGGACCTTTTTTTGCATCACGCCCGTGCAGGCGGCCGAAGGCGGGGAAGAGTAAACTCTGGCGTAGCCATGGAAACTGGAGAGGATGGATGGATGGCGGCGGATGCCCGCCACCGCGGG
>NW_010514390.1:623-926 GCF_000687285.1 Phaethon lepturus
AGCCCTAATGACCAGCTAATGGACTGTGGGCCAGACGCACCCTTCGGGAATGTGCCCAGGACTGCACCGTCCGCGCACACCCCAGCACGCCAGGCTGGGCTGCAGTAAGGGGGGTTTGAGCCCCTCCAACGCCGTTGCCCCCAAAAGGCACCGTGGGGTGTAATTGAGAGGCTCCGGTCCCACTTCAAGCATCTTTTCCCCAACACGGTTTTTGTATCTCTTCCAAGAGATGCACAGATTCCTGTGGGAAGGGGGGGAACCTGCCCACATCGTGTCTGCCTTACAGGAGAGCAGCAGCTGCTG
>NW_010514390.1:1226-1850 GCF_000687285.1 Phaethon lepturus
GCCTTTCGGCAGCACCCCGCCTGCCCGCCCAGTGCCCCCGGCTCCCTGCTCTCGCTCCCAGCCGCCCGCAAGCGAACCCTTTCCCGGGGCTGAGCACGGGGAGGAGCTGACATTCCCTTTTAGCTCCGGTACCCACTGCCCTTGCTGCATCCTTGGGTCAAAGGCCTCCCAAGTTTCCCTCTTTGCATCCTCTAACCCACACTAAAAACACATAAAGCTCCCAGCAGGGTGAAGGTTAAAAGCACGAGTTACACCAGCATTAAGAACATCCGTGCACAGTTGTGCGAGTAGATAAGAACCGTCCGGGGCGAACAGATAGGGCTGCGCAAGAGCCTGTTTCTCATTTAATGATGGTCAAATGAGGGGTTTAGATGCTTGGGGAGGGAACCCCGCAGGTTGCTGAGGCTGCCACCCCAAAACCCGTCCTCATCGTTCCCTACGCTGCTTGTGGCCGACACCACCCCAGGCTTGTGCAAGGGCTCGGAGCCCCCAGTCGAGGGCATGGTCCCTCGACCCCAGCGCCGGGGGAGACTCCCCCGGGGTTCAGCTGTCTCTCAGCTTCTCGGAAGCCTTGAGATCGACCGGGGGTTCCCCTCTGCCCCTGAGATGGGGAAGCTCCAAGGA
>NW_010514390.1:1881-2889 GCF_000687285.1 Phaethon lepturus
CGGAGCAGAGCTGAGACAAAGTGGAGGCAAAGCAAACCTTGAGCTTGCAGAGCCAAAATCTTTACATTTTCATTTTTTGTCCTTTTGAGGTTTTCTTAATTTGTCTATTTTTGTTCCTCACCCACCTCCACGCTAAGTGTGACGAGAGCTTTCGCTGGAGAGGCAGGGTTTTAAGGAAGAGCGCTGGCTGTTATAAAGCAGTGAGGCTCTCGGAAAAACAGCCTCTGGAGCAATAAACAGATTTGGTGCTGAGGGCTGCGAGGGATGGCTCCATCTGGGCTGCTGAGTCATGAAACCTGCTGAAGTGAGATACAAGCTGGAGGGCTCGGGGCAGGGGAAGCTTCCTATTAGGCATTTTTGCTATTTCGGTCTGAACGTGCAACAACAAAACCAGAAACCGAACAAAAGAGGGCCAGGGTGGCAAAGCTTTGCTCCAGCAGCCGGAGGGTTAAAGTGGAGGCTGCCCTCCTCCTCCTCTCCCTCCTCCTTCTCTCCCCACTGCCAGGCAGCCTTGTCCCATCCCTGCCACCATGGTGGGGTGGGTGGGAGCAGTCCCTGCCACCTTAGCCCAGCGTTTCCAGCCGAAGCCAACCTCTCCCCTTTGCCAGCACACCCCTCCAGGGG
Organism: Phaethon lepturus; assembly: GCF_000687285.1. Taxonomy (NCBI): domain Eukaryota; kingdom Metazoa; phylum Chordata; class Aves; order Phaethontiformes; family Phaethontidae; genus Phaethon; species Phaethon lepturus. The sequence continues at coordinate 2,506 of NW_010514390.1, forward strand.
CCCCCCACCCCTCCCCCCCGCCGGCAAGGGACCAGCCTGGCCCCCAACACGGTGCCCACACGGAGCCGTGGGAGCAAGGGGCCCCCCGGGCCACCCTCCTTCCTCTACCCTGGTTCCTGGCACAGGGAGGAGAGAGCAGTGTCGGTGGCTCGGGAATGCCACAAAAACCAGGCTGGGCTCTCTCTCCTAGGGCTGTCCCCCTCCCCAGTGGGCACCCACCTAGTCCGCACAGGGACTCTGGCACACCCTCATCCCCCAAGGGACCCCACCTTGTTCCCACACACACTGGCAGGGTCCCCATGGGGACATGACATGTCCCATCCCTAACAGGGACCCCCCCCATGCCCCTGGGCACATCCCCACCTGCTGTCATGTCCTCACAGG
>NW_010514391.1:0-17311 GCF_000687285.1 Phaethon lepturus
ATTTTTTTTTTATTTTATTTTATGTTTTTAACCACCAAGTGCAACGTCTCTACCGGCACAGAGGAGCGGGCGGCGGGTGAAGTCAGCGTCAGTTGCCCCATCCTACCCGTCGGGCCCCAAAAGCGTGTTAGGAACACCCTTGGCCGGAGGAGTAGTTCCCAAACTCCTTGGGCCAAATGCCTTTGTTAATGCCCAGATCTACTAATGGGTTTCCATGCACTTGCAATAAGAATGTAATTGCGTAGCCCACTGCCAAAACTTGCTGTGGAGGCCAAAGCGTACAACTTGGCGGGGGGGGACGGGGGGAGAAACAACAGACAAGAAGTAAAACGCCTGGGTGCCTGTATGGACTGGGTGCGGCCGTTCTTCATGTTCACATCCTCCAATGTTTCATCGCAGCGTGAAAACTTCGCTACTGCTCATCTACAGGTCTCAGTTTGGGAACCACCAACCCGTAGTAACGCGCTGCCAAGAGCCAAAGTGAGAAGAGTAGCAGAAAACAACTGCAGGGCTTCAGCGCAAGGTATAAACGTCACTCCGTATGTGTACTTTAGCTTCTGTCACAGCATCCCGACATGCTGCTTGCCAGTATACAGCATCCTGGAAGTCATGGATTCTGCAGTTACGTGGTGAAACTCTTTGCTCACATAACAAATTGCTAAATTTGTCCTAGCTGAGTACCAATCTACGTTAGTAAATTGTATCCATTATGGGTAACAGTAGAAGAAGAGATCTCTTGTTGTCCTACTTCAACGGTAATGCCAATATGGAAACCAGTATTTAAATTGCCACTAGTTTTCTCACATCAGGAATCATAATTTTCTGAGCAAAAATGTAAATACTTCTGGAGTTCCAAGTCTATTACTGCTAAATTTCCTTGTGAACAATGCATGTTTCCCCATGCACTGAGGTTTATTTCTTTTGGTATGTTCATTATGTTTGGGGGAGGTGGGGGTGGATAAATTGTAGTTCTGCATTAAAATGATCTTGCTGCACACCTTATTGGAAATGTTTTACTCTGAAGATAACTGATTTTTTTTTTCCACCGCCCCTCAGATTGAAAGTTTCAGCTGTCTAGGCATAGTAAATGCCTCTTAAAGAACCACATAAAACACAGGGCGGGGGGTTGTTACCCATTTCCCATGCACTCCAAGTTTGAGATAATCACTACAAATAGACATTCAGAATAACCTTTGCTTATACTTACACTGCAGCACAATTGCCCACAGGAGTTCCCTATGCTAATAAATTGTCACAACAGCCATGAGAGTTTTTGGAAGCAGATTTAAAGATAGCTGATAATCATGCCTATTAAATGAGCCTCAGTGCACCAAAGGTTTTCCTTCCCACTGAACAAGGAAACTTGAAATATCAGTGTGGGATGTGTAATCCTGGCCTACAGTTACTTCACATACAAAAATGCAAAGTATCTACAGTTCTCACATACTTATTACGTTACCTATTATGTTTCCTGGAACTAATTCTGGATTTCCATTTACTAAGTCTTTTTGGCAAGCCAATAACTGCCTCTTTTATCCTGCCACCCAATAATAATATTCCTGATTTTTTAAATTCCGTTATGTAAAATACTCTAAAGATAGAAGTCTCTCAAGCACCTTTTCCATTCTCTCTGCAGGGCCACTGCTGTAAGACTAGAGACAGCAAGCACACTTCCAGCATGCATATTTGGTCACTAATTGAGCACACAGTTCTGCAGACACTTACAAGATGCCCTGCTGATTTTTAGGGCCAAGGTGGTATTTTTGGTATGACAGCTGTGCTCTTTCACAAGCCAGCTGTTCAGCAACTGATCTGGTTCAAAAACTTGTCTAATTCATCTCTGCTACTGTAAGGGAGGAAGAAGAGGAAGAATGCAAAACATAATGATCTGGATCTTTCCATTTAGTGCTCTGGTTTCTGTTCACAACATTGCAAATAAGGTTGTGGCAAGGAAAGTACTACATGAACAAAAACATTTGCTTTTCATGACAGTAGCACGTGTTACACATTCTTGACCCTACATGAACTCTTTAATTTCACTCTTTTCCTTCTTTTTTTTTTTTTTTTTTTACTTTGTCTACTGTTGCCTTATTCCTTTATTTAATCTCTTAGTATCTCCTCCACATCAGTAATCTCCTAACTCAAGTATTCTTCAATAAAGCTTTTCTTCAAACTCACTTCCAGAAATGAATCCTCAGCTTCTCTCCCTGGAATTGCCCTTGCGTGTGTTTTAGCTCCTCAGGGCAGAAAAGGCAAGTTGCTCTGTGTGTGGATCTACAAATACACAGCTCAATGCAAAATGATAAATATAGTTTCAGATTCACGAAGTTCAAGGGCAATAGTGACTCATTCCCTATTCTGAGAACTTTTGCTGCATACTTCAGGCCATCACTCCTTGCTCCTACTATGACTAAGCCTAAGAAGTTTCACCCAGTGATTCGTTCCTCTCCCAAAGGTGCAGGTACACAAGAGAGTCTTAATTTAAAGATGGATTTTTGTTTTTACTTTTAAGATAAGCCATAAAAAATGTAGTAAAGTTAACATCAGAAATACATCCATTTGCTTGTGAAAAGTGTTATACATTAAATGTTTAACTGACTCTGATTTTTGTTTTGATCCAGGTGTTAAACTGGGTTTTCCCATACCTCAGAGAAACCCCCTTTAGACTTCCCTCTTGAACAGAGCTGTATTACTCGTCTCTTTGGAAATAGAAGACAGGCCATCTGCTCTGCCATTCTGTGTTTCACACAGTACCTCAAGAGAAACAGAAAATTACAAAAATGGTTTCCAACATAGTGCAAAGAAATTTGAAATTAAAATTCCCTATAGCTTTTATTTTGAGTTGGTTACACAACCAACAGTAACCATAAGGCAATGAGTCTCTCTTTAATTTCCACAACTATAAATGTACTTTTGTGAGACAAAAATTATGAGAATTTAAGACAAGATGGTTCTTCTGTAAAGAAAAATAAAAAAGTGAATCTTTTAAATAGGCGTTATTTTTTAAGTATTTCCCTTAAGCTATATTGTAGCAAAATATTCGTAGTATATCCTTCTAAAAATAATCCATATTTCAGAGGTTTTTCTTTCTAAAAGGGGCATAGCAGCGTTAATCTTCTAGGAGAAAGGGCTCTGAAAAGCAGGTGGAAAGAGGTCTTCCCAGTTCAAGCACATACACTGATAACAGCTTTCAGGAAGGTTAAATCCTCCCATCAGATCGGCAGGGCAGATCTCAGATAAGCAGCAGAAATTAAGGATTATCTTGACTACGACATGAACTGTTTACTTTGCTATTTCAAATGGTTATGTTGGCTCCATTTCATTGTTGCTGGGTAATGCTTTCCAAAAGAGAACTGAGGAAGAGACACTGCAATTTTGACTTGAGTATTCCTACCGATTCTAACAGCAGATCCTAAAAATAAATTTTTCTTGTATAAGGCTAACTTGCTGCACATTTGGGTAACGTTTTCATATTGATTCAAATGAAAGGTGCTCAGTCACAAGAAAAATTCCCTGTTGGATTATGTAGAGGATACGGAACAGCCTCCTCTGGGCATAGAAGCATAAGCAGTAAATAAAGTTACTGTTTAATCTAAGAAAATGAAAGGTAAAATGTTTAGGTGTAATAGCTCAGAAATACAACAAGTAGGAAAATATTCAGAGGAATAATTTACCTGGAAGGTAATAGTTGAAGTAATGACTTCAAGTGACAAGCAATAGCAAAAATTCAAAATCATCTTGCCCATGTAGCACATCAATGAGACCATAGCCCGTTCCTCATCACTCTCATTCCAGGCAAAGAGCGGCAGTGAGGAATTAATTCAAAGAAAGCAACAAAAATATGTGGAGATTTGCTGAGACCGACATGAAGGGCCTGGGACATTCCTAGCATGATTAAGAGACAATATGTGGTGTTTTCTAGTGTATATGGCAGAGCAAGCAAACAATAGAAGCAGGTTTATTGAGGATGATCTGCAAAGGCTGGTGCATTTTTTTCCCAGGACTAGTTGTTAACCCGTTCCCTTTCATCTTCGCCAGTGAGACAGAACCATTGTTCCTCATGCACGTTATCGGTTGTAGCATTTTTCAGATGCAAAATTCTTCACATGTCAGAATATGGACTTTCAGAAGCCAACAGCTTACCTACCAGAGAAGTATCCTCTGCCGCGCCTTGCACGCTGCATATTATTTGTGCTACAATATACCCAAATCATGGCGTTACAAGACTAAATCGTAGCATTACAAAACCCATGCATTCCACCCACAACCATATTTAATGCTTAATTTTGATGACACCTGCCAAACTGCAGTCCAGGTCTTGATACTACAGCAGGCCAGGGAGCGGGAGCAAACTTGGATCTTCTGTTCATGTTCCCGATCCTCAAATATTAGCCTTGGTAACCAAATTGGTTGTTTTCAGCTCTGAATTCCAGCGCCTTACAAAGAGGCTCTTGGAGGGATGCAATCCTTCGTGCAAAGACACAAGTGCATCCCGTTTAACGTCCTCCTGTAGAAAAACCCTCGCTCACACATCTGGTTTTGCCCTTTCATGAATTGAGGTTGAAATTACTTGTGGCAATGTAGAAGCTTAAGCCTACAAGGATACCCAGGCTTAGGAGCAAGGCTCCCCAACCTGGAGGAAAACAAAACAAGGTAAAATCAAGCAAGTAAAACAAGCAATCAGACTGTAACAGAAACTGTCCCATCATAAGTAGTAGTCCAAATCGTTAAAAAGTCTCTGACCTCCAGAAGGCTCCTCTGGAATACAGAGAAACCGCTCTGATCAAGCACAGAGAATAACGCTAGCACCAGCAAAACCCCAACACTTCTGAAATGGCAAACTCATCATCAAAACCACACGTTTCTTTCTGCCCTGGTATTTTTGGTACCTTCTCATTTCTGTTGCCGCACTGAGGGAAGAGGGACAGACACTGCAGGTGAGCTAGGGCTCAGCCTCCCTTTGCAACCACCACGAGCTGCGAGTCTCCTTGCAAGCTGCAAAACTGTTCAAGTCTCCTGTTGACTTAAAAACAAACAGTCCCATAAAAACTAATGGGAAAACATCTGATGTTTTTCAATTCTTGAAGGATGTAACCTTGAAGGATGATTTTTTTTTTCCCCCCCCTATCTAATTCTGACTTTATAACCACCTAACTTTCTTAAGGAGGCGAAAGGAAGGAGATAAGGAAGCATAGCAAAGCAGATACTGGTATCAACGGGCAAGCCGACGTTGCTGGTGACTGCGGACGCTTCCAGGAGCACACAATGTACCATCGCACTCCAAGGGTGTTTAATATTTAGACAAGGACTTTTGAACAGTTCCACAACAGTAGGCCAGTGGGGACTGAAGATTTGCAAAACTGAGTTCAAAGATTTAAAAAAATGGAGCAATCAAGTGTGTAAATTAGCCTGGATTAAGCATGTATTTTTGCTAACTAGTTTAGTGCTTAAGTGTGTGTATATTCATCCCAACTTCCAAGATTACAAACATTCAACATTTTTGTAAGGTATTTTTGGTGCATTCAAAACATTTGTGACAGTGCAAGGTTTGTGTTTCTTTAGAGTTAACTGCTGTCACAGAACATCTTCACATCATCTTTAACTGCTCTATAATGCTCCATCTTTTCAGAGGGGGCTTGAAACAACTCTCATTGAAGTGAAAAGTTGATGGGAAAACACACAAGAACAGAATCTCTACTTCCTAAATAGTATTTTTAGCCCTCAGCATAGTTTCCGTAGCAGTATTAGACCCAATTATGTGGGCTTCTGCCTTGACTGGCTGGGTTGTGCTGTTGAAATTCGGAGCATTTCTAACATTACGTCATCTCTGGTGGCAAAGCCACTCATTCCCACACACATGCCGTGGCTTGTCACCCCCTCAGTTGGTCCGAGACAACTATTGAATAGGGTCACGCTGCAAACAGCATGAGTGAAACAACCGGGGTTAAAAATTGATGAGTAATAATTCTCTTCTTTGAGAAAGAGGAGTTTCACATAATAAATCTGTGAAACATGTCTTGAGGAGCTTTGAATTAGACGTGCCCTAGGATGGCTCAAAGGAAGAGCAGTAGCCGAGAAATTTTGATAATTTTGTTCCTCTCTGTATACTTGGCCTTTTACCACAGGAAAGGGATGTTGTCGGACAACAGACTTCACAGCCTTCCTGTCACAGGCAATTTTTAAATGATGACCAAGTGCTTGGATATTTTGAATATTTAGATAAAGTTTCATTTGGTTGCTTGACCAACAAAACCAAACTTTGGGCAATTAGATATCCTTATAATAAATCATGAAGCCAAACCAGTTGTCTGTCTGGATAATACGGTTATATTGATTTTAGGAGGAAATATTAGCAGTTCTGGAATTACTAGGACGTCCCTTATTTTGTCACATACTTGCACACACAGTAACCTTGTAATACCCTACAGTAATCACCCAAGACATCATGAGCCTAATTTGAGAACAAATCTAATAAAGCCTCCCAATAGTCCATTCAATATGATTTTTTTTTGTCTTCAGGCTCTTTGCAGTACATGCCACATTGGACTAAACTCTCGTTAGACACTTGAGGATCAGCTCTGCTAAAAGAGAGCCAGAAGAATGGTGGCATAGTTGAGCAATGAGACCAGAACCAGGCTGTGGTAATGAGGATGTTTTGGGCTAAAAGGACTTTAAGACAACAAATGAAAAATGAACTATGTCGAGTATTTTGGGCCAGAAGGCATGCAGAACAGGCACATATAATTATTCACCTATCTATGGTTAGGAAAACATCATCCAGCCACCTTTCTATTTCCTCCTTTCCTCCCCAGCTTTGACTTACTGCATCATGTCTGCGGCAGAATTACAAACTCTCAAGATAGGGCACATGTCTTCCTATTAGTCATGTTTATCATGTTTACTCAAGAAGTTAAGCTTGTTTTATTTCTTGGACTTTCATTATGTGTGTTCTGAAACAGTTCTTTCATTCAGTTTCTCCCACCTGGTACATTTCTGCAAGTTTTTCCTCCAGTTATCCATCTTCTAAGTTGTATCTCTGTCTATTGATCGATACACTTCAATAGAGAAAGCATGATCTAAAAAAAAAAAAATAGTTTAAGTAGTGACTCATTTTGTTCTGCTTTACCTATTAGTTACATTATTTGATATGTCAACATATTTTATTAATATTAAAGGTGAAATTCAGAGTTGAAAAAGCACAAGCAGTAGAATGTATTGCCTCCTTACACAGCAGTATGATTGAAGAGAAAGGTAATAACTGCTCAGGGTGGCTTAATCTACCTTGGTGTAAAGCCAAATAAATTCTACCCTTTGAAATAAAAAGTAATTCTTAAACTACCAGTAGTTGTTAATGATTACTAGAACTGGAAATAATCAATCAAAATCCACATGCTAGCAAGCAATAATCTTCTACAAACATCCTGAATATAGAGATTATACCCTTTATTTTAGCAGCTAATGGGGAAAAGGTTAATTTACATCTCAATACTGATTTGCATAACGAGAACCATTAACTTGTGAAGTTAATGAACTGATACATCCACCAGCTCAGTCCAATAACTCTGTACTTCAGGAGAAACAGAAGGATGTGTGTGGTGGAACGCTGCTGATGGTTGGTTCCCTGAGGATTTGGCTGGGTTGAATGCCAAGTGGCATTCAGCTCTGCTCGGGATTACCGCCGGCTTAAGCGGTTGTTTGGAAAAAGAAAACCACGAGGACTGGTGCTCTTCCCACGTAGGTGTTCTGAAAAAAGATTGCTGGCATTTTTTCGTATCCCTGAATAGATTGCACGCAGTTGGCTCCGACGCCGTCTATTAAACGTTACGGGGAGGAGAAAAAGAGTGAGCACCTGTAGTAGTGTGTGAGCTGTGCTTTGCGCCTGCTTATTTCTGTCCTTCACACACTTCTGATGTCTAGGCAACACTTACTGGGACGTTGGGACTTGCAACTTAAAAATCGGAAGAGTAGAAGCGGTGTAGATAGTCACCAGAGGGCTGTCACCCCGATGGACAGTCCTCAACCAAATTCTAAGTTAAGTGCTGCGGAAATGCAACGTTGGGAGTTTTCTGCTCCAAAAAGAGCAGCGGCAGAGCAGACTGGCTTCCGCTGGCCCAGAGCAGGACAAAGCTGGTTTCTCCGTACCTCTGTTACTTACTGGTCTTCTCAGTTCAAGGGCATGGGGAACAGGCAGCTGTGCCGCAAAAGTTGCAGGTGTAACCTTTGAATGTGCATTTCAGGGTTCATGTATAAAGTCAGCCTGCTTGTTCCAGCTGGAACTCGAAGTGCTTAACCTTCAACTCTCAGAGGCTTTCAGGTCAGAGCCGCACACGGATGGAGAAGATTACTTGCAAGCGCTCCGGCAGCCTGTTACACATTATCCCGCAGCGGAGCGGGCAGAGGGATGGCAGGGCGCTCTGACTTGAGTGGAAAGGGATGTCCTAGGAAATAGTCAGTCCGCTGGGTCACGGCTTCATGTGTGCAAAGGTCTGGGCAAGTTTGTTAAAAGGCCATGCGATGCCCAAAGAGAGAGGTCATTTGTATAAACGCCTTCCTCAACGGTGTGAGGAAGCTGTAGGAGATGCTAGGCTTCCACTGAAGACAATATGAGAGATAGGTGCTTGAAATTCTTTAGAATTGGGCTGCATAAGAATAAAACTCTTCTTAACTCCTTCACTCTTCCTCCCTAAAGAGTTACATACTTTTTCACTATATAATAATAAAATGACGAGAGGAGAAAAGTGATGAGGAATGATGTTACTGGTAACCATGAAGTATGTAGTATTCTTAACGAAGCTAATTAGGTTTGGGGTTTTTTTAAATACAATTCTACGTTCCATAAGTGCTCCTATAGAGATGAACTATGCCATATTCTACTAAAACAATCCAGAACTCTAAGTGCAAGCTTACACAGAAGAGCAACCATTTGAACAGGTATTTTTAACTAAGCGAATAATCCGTTTACTCTCGCTGTCATGAGCCTTTTCAGTTTTCACTCATATTAGTGCAGCAGATTGGACGTACCTTTGCATGGGAAAGGTTTCGTTCCGCAGCATTTTATGCATCCTCAGTACAACTGGCTACAAGACAGTACCTTTCAGCGGCACCGCCAAGCCGTTCAGCTTTTGTGCGGCGCGAGGCAGCACGCGGACTGCTCCCGGCACAGCCGCGGCCGTCGGTGCTCTGCGTGCTGCCCTGACCGTCGAGGAAGATGGGCTTTCAGAGCTGGCGGGGGCATCGTGAGCAAGCAGGAGCAGAAACTATTTAGCAAATAGCCAAACACAGAGGCAAGAGTACAATCTTTCAGAGCTAACCCTCACTTCAAGCAACTGGACTGAGAACACAAAAAAACCCCACCCAACCCTGAGCCTTTTCTGCAGTGAGGAAGCTCATCTTTCATGAAACCTGGAGGAGCAGATGTTACTGTGCTCCCAGGCAAGTAAAATCTGGAAGGAAATGAACAGCGTTATCCAGGAAATGGAAGCGATGGGAAGCAGCTGTAAGCTGGAGCCCGCTGGCTCTCCCTGGCAAGGCCTGCAGCCATCGCTCCTCCCTGCAAAGCAGGGCTTCGGTGTCCCTCCAATTCATTTTACATTTTCAGGGACACCCCTGAAGGCTGGCTGCCACAGCCCCGCCAGCATACTTGAAGATTAGGTTAGGGAAAGTGCAGATGCTGTCCTAATCCCGTGTGGAATCCACGATAGAGTCAAACCCTGCATTACACAACAGGGTCCCTTCTCTGACTCAGTGGGAAGGATTTCCCGGATGCCCACGGCGGTGTTCGGTCGGAGACAGGGAGGGTACGCAGGCAAGCGGGAGCGCAGCTCAGGCAGTTACGCCACGGACGTGACCTATCGCAGCACTTGAAATAAGAGCTGCTGGCCCATTTCCACGCTTCTGGGCAGCCTTCCTGCGTACAGGACCGACGCGCTCCTCGTGAACCCTAAGGGTTAAAAGGGACCCGTGCGAGGCTTTCCCCTCCGTGTTCTCAGGTGTGCACTGCCAGGGTCCCGGCGCCTGTGCCTGGCTCCTCCTCACCACAAAAGCACCCTCCCTGCAGCACCGCGGTCGCCCTTGCCTCACAGCCGTCTTTCGCAGCCTGGCCGACAGCCGTCAGCACTTCCAAGGAGCCGAAGATAAACGAGGTGAGGGCTTTCAGCAATCCGAGAGTGCCGCAACTGCCCAAAGCAAGCTTCCCCTGCCCCAGTCAAGGTGCATGGTAAAAGAGGCTATAATACTATAGCCATAGCACCCCAAATGCAATGTCCTGTGTCTGGAAAGCATTTGCGATAATATGGATGGTGTTACTAACCGCTTGCATTTTTGGCTATGCTAAATCATCCCAAGAGCTCTGACATGCTGCAAGTGGAAGAGATCCTTTTTTGTTCATCTGGAGGTGAAAAAAAGAAAAAGCCACCACCCTACATGTTTGCTTCACTACTCGAGCCCTGCTGAGAGAACTACCCGTGGTCTAGTGCTTCACCAGCTGCTTCAGGATATGCAGGCGACATCAGCCGTGGCATTGAAAAGACTGCACAACAATAACAAAGAAAGCACGAGTTATCTTGAGCGAGCTAGTCCATGCTCTCCAACTGGCTCCGAGCCCCAGCTCGGAAGGTCACATAGCTGACGTATCATCCTGTGAGTCATCCCCTGATACTGCGCGTGTCCGGCATAACTCATGTGGTTTGGCAGCATTGAGGGAAGTTCTTACTGCCTTCTTGCTGCCCAGAGTCAATGTTGCCCTACAGAACGTACAAGACAGTAAAGCCATCAGAAGACATATGTATGGCAACTTGACCATCTTGCTAGTCATCATCACCTCGTAGACTGGCAGCACCAGACACAATTCATACCACAAACGTCACTTGCAAAGCTGTCTAGATGGAGCAGTCTGTATCGACACAGCCAAAATACTCCTACCTACACGAAAAATAAAGGTTTAAAACCCAGGTCAACTAATTGACCTATGCTCTCTGAAGTCCCTGCTTAAACACTGGAATGCGTGCAGATCTTAGCCAAACTTAAACAACAGACATATTCACGAACCACTAAGATAGATACCTGGTCTACACAGCATGGTAAAGTCCGGCCCATCAAGTTATACAGAATTCATTCTCTGTCTGTACCATTACACCCTAACCAGACAGTCAAAGAACTGGAGACATGATTGGCACCCTGACAGCACTAGGGTATTGCCAAGTGTCACTCCATCAAGTGGATGCTTAGTCAAAGCTACCATTCTCCCACAAAACCACCGTTTCTGCTCAGGCTGGCTGGTACAGGAGCTAAAGCCACAGCCTGCAGCGGTTGGCTGGAGTCAACCGGGAAGGCAGGCACTGAAGACGCACATAAAAGTGAAAGGGTACATTAATCAGAGCGAAAGGCAGGAAGAAAGCTCAGGTGCAGTAGATCTTCTGCAGGACATAGAGCAAAGGGGTTCGTGGGCAAAGGAAGAAGAAAACAACAAAAAAGAAACCATGCAAGTGCATGTGAAAATTATAGTCCTCAGACTAAAGTCAGGCCTGAGCCCCCCGAATTTTGGCTAAACTTAAACATGAAAAAAATGCATACACCAGAGGGAAGATACAAGGACAGGAACGGACAGATGAAGGAAGCAGAAGCGAGGTGAGACAAGTCCCCTGGCTTGCCACCCTCCGTCCCTTCCAGGCAGGCACTGCCAGCTAACCGGGAGGAACAAATGCCACGTCTGGAAGGAAAACTGCCTCGCTGGTGTGTGCAACAGAACCCGGCGTGTACCTTGTCAATGTAATGACAACAAAAGGATTATGTTAATAGGCAAGTAGCTATAACAAGAATACAGTGGCACGGACCACGCAAAAAGAAATGGCCATGGTGGTTGAGCGGTCAGTTGGCCATACAGACCGATGTTTAAGATGAGTGCTCAAAATCCATTGTTTTCATGAAGAAGAGAGCAAGCAATAGTCTTCACGTTTTCTCTGTCAGGGTAAGGTGTTTTCTGCAGTATGAGGTTCTGATGACCACCAGCTCAAAAACAGCTGGGATTTTTCTTCTGCAGTGAAAGCAAAGATATCCTATATTTCAACTTCATCCCGTAAGGCTGGATAAAGTGCCGCAAAATGCCAAGGCTGTTTCACACCATTGTAGAGGTTATGCATGCCCATGAAGGCTCTGCTAAGCTGAGAGAGATGCTCAGCCACGAGGCTGCTGAACGTAGCGCTCGGTACGTGCCGCACCGACTCTGGTGGGCTGGGAGGCCTGTTGCAGGAGCGGTGCCACCAGCAGGACCTCCGTGGCCACGTTGGACCATCCTCGCTATCGGGTTAGCGCCGCGGCCAGCGCGGTGGCTGCCCTGTGCCTGCGGCGAGCCGCAGCACCGTCTGCTAAGTGCTCCCCCAGCGCCTAGAGACCACCAGGCCGAGGGGCTGGCGGCCAGAGCCGCATCGGCTGTCGCTTTCCACCAGGAACGCGGGTGGCCACACCCGTGACACCGGAGAGGAGAGCGCAAGCGGCCAGCACCACCGCCCCAGCAGACGCTGCTGTTGGAAAGAGCGCGAGTCGAGTGGAAAATCAGCCCTGACGAGCCTGTGAGTCAAAGGCAAGTCATACTGTACGCCCGGAACAACACATCCGTATGACGGCGTCCACTCCAAAAAGCTACATTATACATTTAGGGGTAGGCGCCAGGTGAAGAAGAGTGGTTGGGAAAAGCACACACAAAATCACAGGTCAGAAAAAAAGATGCTCGAGGATATTTTTCTAGACGCTGCAATATGTTCAAGAGGCAAAGCTGAGGGCTTTAGCCAAGGCTCATAGAAAAGTTTCCCAACTATGTGCTAGTTAACATGGACTCATTAGCAGTTCACGTTCGGAGACAGAGACATTTGTTCAGGGCAGGAATGTATGCTTGTTTTTATTTTTTTCAGAAGCATGTAGCTTGCATCTGAGGAATGTGAATTATTAACTCCAGCCCGAGATGGAAGCGTACAGGTTTAACTTTCCTGAGGGACAGGTACCTCATCGTGTTTCTAGATCTGACAGGTTCTGGTGCGGTTCGCTCCCACGCGGGAGGTTAAATACCAGCACGCAGTGAAGCGGCCCCAGTGGGAGAAAGGACACCAGGTACTGACGGGGGTAATTTAAATGCACATTTTGACGGTCTTAATAGAAACACTGTTGTGAAAAAGGATTTATTGGTCCTAAGGCTTAGGTTTTGCTAAAACCTGTTAAGTGTTTTTGGCAAGGCGTGACGTTCCTGCAGCTGTGCTCAGTGGGTGATGTCTCAGAGCTCTACAGAGCCGCTTAGGTATGTACCTGTTTAACGTGGGCAACACCCATGTGCTTCTGAAGACTGCTCTCTTGAAGCGCAACTTTAAGCTCATTCCTCAGACCTAATTGAGCTCTTGGATGTCAGATGTTTCTGCACGAATAAAGTTTTTCCATGCACAGCAACATTTTTTTTTTTTTTTTACCATTTCATACAGTCGATCCTTTAGAGAGGGGAGCTGTAGCTTTCATTTAACACCACCAGCTTTCTATCATTACCCCCTAAAAATTATCGCAGCTTCATGGTGATGTGACAGAGTTACATCACCCATAGTAAACTTCAGCAGCAGCAGCAGGCGGTACGTGAGTGCTCCCACAAGCAGGTTTCACCTGCCCTCAAGGTGTGTTCCGGACCTGAACCTGCTTCCCCAAAAGTCATAACCAGGTTCAGAGCATCTCTGACGGTCTGCACGGAGCATCTTCCCCAGAGGTACCGCTCCCCTTCGGGAGGGACCCTTTAACTCCAGAGCAGAGGGGCTGATCCAGCGGAATTCCTGAAGCACCGGGAGGTCCCTGCGCTGCGGTCTTCGAAGTCAGGCTCCACACCAGGGAAGATCGGGTGAAGCTGTTCTGTTGGATGACAGTCCCCGCATGGCGAGCTGGCGGTGGTTTCTCAGTTTGGGCCCTTCTTTTCTAAAACGAGCGAGGGAACTTCCCCACATCTGCGCGTTTGCCAATTCGGTCTCGGTCCGACAGCAGGTTTTACTGGCCTGCCACGGCAGCGCTGGAGGAAGCGCGAGCAGAGCCGGGGGCTGGAGTTTTGCCACAAGGCTCTGCTTCGGGAGGCTGCCTGCCGTACAAAGACGACCTTGTACGCTCCCACCAAGGGTGCACTTCATCCTGCCCCATCCCAGCGAGCCCTCTGCAACCGCTGCCTCACAGCCCGGGCGCCGAAACCCAGGGGAGCCCCGTGGCTGCGTGGCAGACGTTAGCAGATCTATTTAAATTGATTATACTTCAAACAAAACTGGTGCTGTCAATGTCTATTTACACTAAGGCTTCAGGAACATGTCATAGGCACTTACCCTTTTAATTAAAAAATATATTACCTTCGTTGCTGAGCCAGCAGCCTTTGCTGTCTCTCTAGCACCACGTTAACGTGGGAAGGGATGCATGGTACGACGCGAGGAAATCAGCCCGATTTCCCCTCTCGAAACCTGTGGGCTGCTCGGGCACGTCTGCAGGTGGGCGAGGCTCTCACGGACCGCGGCATGAATGATCTGCCCCAGGAGTCAGAGAGCATAGCCCGGACTGGCGGATGGGGTGGTAACCTGGAGCTGAAGCCAGGAACGTTTCCTAAAACCGGGGCAAGGAGCTCTCTCCACTCAGCTGAAAAGTGCCTGGTAGTCCAGAAGGTGTTCATAGCTTCCAGCTGAGGAGAAGTCAGCTGAAGTACCCGTCTGCAATAGAGACTCTCCGCACTAGCCGTTACAAAGGAGGCTCCTGCTCAGGCAAATTTAGGGGTGTTTCCTCAGCGTGGCTGCACAGGCTGCTCTTCAGGAGGGAGCCGGTGGCCCCCTTCGTGCTGAAGTTTCACGAAGTTATTTAAAGGAGCGTTGTTTTTCTGGCCATCCCTGCAGCCTCCTTTCTGACACATCACCACATTGCTTTATGGATTTCTCTGCCGAGGAGAGGCTCGCCGGAGAACTGCGCTTTCTGGCAGTTCCCTTAAAAGGCAAAGCTCCAGGCTCAGCTGGGCTTAGCTATTCCCTTAGTCCTTAGTCTTCTTTGCAAAAATAGACCTGAACTCTGGTATCCATTGTACCAGTATCAAACTGGAAAGAAGAACACAGAACTCCTCTTTTTTCCTTTGCCAAATGCCAGCTGACTTCACCATTTTTAAAAAATCACCCCCCCCACCCCCAAACAAAACCGCGCAGAGCAATTGCAATGCTTGTACAATGGGCTTTGCCCACCGACAATGGTCTATCAACTCTCCAGCACTTGTCTCTATCACATGTTCCTGTAGTGCTTAGATCCACAGCGCTCTGCCCCTCGTCCCCGATCCCTGGGCATCACAGTCATCCACACCTTTCAGAAAACAGGGAAAGCCCCATCAAACCATGCCCTGCAATGACTTGACTTACCAGGAGACCCGGCTGGGCCCTCACTCATCCCTCCCGGGACCCCTCTCACAAAGGGTACCAGGGAACCGGTAACAGCACACGCGCCAGCCCAGCTAAGGCCCTCTTGAGCCTTTAGCCAAAAGCAACCACTGCCTGAAGTCCGGGGACTGCACAGCACTCTGAAGATGACAAGCACTTCAGTTACTGCAGTACCAACCCTGAGAAGCAAAAGGAAGGGACAGAAGAATATTCAGACGGTGGGTACGTATATATTTATAGTACACTCAAGTTGGAAGCCAGGTTTAAGCCCGACCGTGTTCGTGCTTGAACTGGGAAGGCTCAGCCCAGATCTCAATTCCTAAATTTTCAAAGGAGCTTCAGAGATATAAGTTTGTAATTAGTTCTGCACGTAGTTGTGATGCACTGGGTAAAGTTACTCTGCGTCAACCATCCTAACCCAGAAAGTCTTAACAAATTAACACCCCACTGCTGTGTAAAGTAGATTAAACATCTGCCTAAAAATGTGCTTTTCCTAAAGTAAACCTGTTGCCCAGATTCAGTTTCAGGCACAGATTCAATGAACTATTGAAGCAAGATGACAGAGAAGATGATAATCTGCAGTGGATGGGGCAGCTGAGGACAGCAAGCCAGTGGCCAAGAGTATCTTTAGCCTTCAGCCTTCTCCGTCCAAGCAACAGCAATTACTTTGGGATAGCAAGATAACAGACTTTATAATTTATTTGTAAATGATTAGCAATATCCCCATTGATTTTTCTATGGGCATGCTATTGATCTGCTTAAAGGCTCCAAATGCACGTGGCCTTGCTCTGCAAGGCAACTGAAAGGAGTCATTGTGCGCTCCTTAGCTTGGAGATGACTCACTTCCAAAGCTGAAATGCCATTAGTTATGTGGTGGTTTCTCAAACCCCAAGAACATTCAGCTGGAATAATATCATGGGGAAGTCATGCTAGCTGAAGGGACCAGCTGAATTTGTCACCTCGCAGCTGCTGCCTGCTTTATTTGTTACTTGCCTGATGGAACAGCACCTTACTAAGCACCCTTTGCTTTTTGAAGGGACACTGATGAGCACTTTGTAAAAACGGCGATCCTTTTTTCCTCCCCAGCAGAATAGCTGTGCGGCCAGGAGGGCAGACCCCGTGAGCCCCGCTGAGTGAGTGCCCACACGCCTGCAGAGTCCATGGGGATTTACCCCTCCACCCAAAATTAATCTCATAATAATCAAAGGTATTTGTGCATCGGCGTGCGCTTCGCTCTAGATAGCAAGCGGGGCTCCTGCGTTACGGGCGGCCCGTCTATCGGGCAGGGCGCGTAACATCTCCCACGGCTTTCGTGGGTCATCTCAGAAATGCTATTGCAGCACTCAGAACAAAGGCCGGGAGATCATAAAAGCTACTGGAGGACAACAAAAGTATTTCTGACTGGTAGGTTTGTAGTGCAAGGAGGAGAGTTGTGGTGCACAGAGTCTACAGTGCAAGTGTCCTTTTTCTGTTTACTTCCTCGGGTAGCACCACTATGCATACCACAACGATGGCTCAATCCCAAATAACATCTTCTGTGCGCGTGAGAGGAGGAGGAGGAGAACTGAGAAAGGAACATGCTGTAAAAACAATGCAAACTGGGTATGCAGAAACGAGGAATATTTTTGTTTCTTCTACAAAGCCTTTAAGCAAATTAAAATAAGACCTGTTGTAACTAAATTCAACTTGTTCTGAGCCGGTCTCCCTATTTCCTCCTGCACCTGCCACGTCCGAGTTACTTCTCCATTTAGCAGCACAAGGCACAGCCCTTCCCCACTGTGACAGCAAAGTCAGCCCAGGCTTTTCACCGCATTTCACAAAGCTTGAGAAACGGCACATTATCAGGCGTGGCCACTGACAGGGATCTTTCATCATGAAAAACAAACCAACCAACCAAAAAA
>NW_010514392.1:0-1277 GCF_000687285.1 Phaethon lepturus
GTGGGCTGCACGTGTCCCTGGGTCTTGTCAAACTTCTCCTCCATCCCGTGCGTCTGTGCGTGTGAAATAAGAGCAGGAGAAGGAGTAGGCGGCGTGTGGAGGGACACAGTCCCTGCTGGGCACGGAGCCCAAGCACGGAGGTGGCTCTGGGAGCCACGGGGCGCGTGGGCTCTCACCCTGGTGTCTCTCACGTGGCAGGGTCCGGGCGGCGGGACCAGGTCAACGCTGTGCACACCAGCAAGGCCAGCAACGTCATCAGCAAGTACACGGCGTTCATGCCGGTGGACCTGAGCACCAACGCCTACCTGCCCACTGTCGTCGAGTACCCCCACATGGGTAACGCGGGGCCGGCAGAGGGGTGAAACGCTGTCCCGGGAGGGGGGGTGGCACCTGAGAAACCTCGCGCGGAGCAAACCCCAGCTCAATTCGGCACCAGCCCGATACACCCCAGGCTGAGCCTAATGGCGTGCCTGCCGCACTTGGTGGCAAGAACCTCTTCCCCACGGCCAGGCGAAAGGTCTGCTCTTAGGTCTGGATGCCCAGAGATGAGCAGGCTCCTCAGCCGGTGGGTTTCGCTGCCATCGTGCCTGTGCCAGCCCCTCTCTAACGCCGGCAATTCCCTTCTCTCGTGCCAAGGGGCAGCATCCAAGCCGGGCAGCCAGAGGAGCCTGAGCTCGGGAAACAGAAGGCATCGTGGCTTTTCCCCTGGACGTCCCCAGTCAGCTTGCGGCCAGAATGGAGACGATGGATTTTACGGCATGAGTAAGATTCCCTGGGGTTTTATCTCCTTCCTGGTGTTACGGATCTCAGTGGTTTAGTCTGTGAAGGGACATCTGCTCTGGTCTTTTTTGCTTCTGCCTTCCTCTTTGAACATGGTGCTCAACCAGACGCGTGTCTGGCTGCAGTCCATCTCCTTGAATGGGGAAGAAGCTGCAATTTCCCCTGAAAGTCCCAAATTGCAGGCAGTGCCTGCTGACAGCGCTTGGGAGTTAACCGGCGGGCGTAAGGCAGAGAACGTGAGGGATGGAGCCGGGTGTAACTAGAGGCAAGGGGACGTGAGACGCTCGCTTGTCCCCAAATCCTCCGCTAGTGAAGACGAGTCGGGTTGGACCCGGTCCGGCATCGTCAGATCTGCAGCTGGATTCGAATCGCCCCTGATCGGGCTCCTTAATGCCGCGGAGAGGGAGAGCGGCCGTGCCGCAGCCCGGCGCGGTGGCGTGACGGCGATTTTGGCTGGGGGGGATTGCTGGTGTGGTTCCTCCGGTGGCGGAGGGGGG
>NW_010514392.1:1357-2535 GCF_000687285.1 Phaethon lepturus
CTTGCGGGGCGCAGGTTCATCGAGTGCGTGGTTTGGGCTCTGCTGCTGCGTTTTGGGGTCTTTTTTTTTAATAAAACCTTAGGACCTGAAGTTGGGTCTGTGAGCACAAGACCTGACTCCTTCTGGGTGCACAGGACAGAGCCTGATGGGGCCTTTGGTATGGATTTCCCCCGGGTTCGTTTTTGGGAGGTGTGGGAATTTCGTTATCCACGTAGGAAAAATGAGGGAAGGGGAGAGGCAGGACTTTGCCAAAGCAGCAGAACAAGCCCCACCATGTCCCAGCGTGCAGACTCCGCTCCCTTTTGCTCTCCCGTAGCACCTCGTTTTACCCCCGCCTTTGCGTCTCTTCCCAGGACCGTTACAGAGCCTCTCTGCTTCCTCTGCACAAGCCCAAAAATCCATCGAGAGCCTCTTTGCTGCCAGGTACGGGCCAGCTCGACCATCCTCTGACCGTGGCAGATGTCTTGCACCTCTGTGGGTCTGATGCAAACACAAGCGAGGGAGAGAGGAGGGACACCCCAGGGTTAGCGGCCAGAGCCGGGACCGAGCATGACGCCAGCGTCTGGGGACCCGGGATGGTTTTTGGAGGGGAGGGTGGGCGTCAGGAGGGGCACGGAGGTTATGGCCACCTTTTTTGTCCTCCTGCAGGCTGACCCTCAATAAAACCAGGCTGCTGACTCGAGCCGCCAAAGGGTTCATGAGTAAATCTCCAAGCAGAGTGAGCGAAGCCAGCTCCGAGGGCGACAATGAGAACATAGACTACCTTCCCCTGGTAGGCAGCTCGTTCCCGGGTCTTGCCGGGGTTGCGTGGTCGCCGCAGGGGAGCAGAGGGCAGGAGGAAGGATCCTGCCCATTGCTGTCTCTGATGGCCGTACCCGATGGTCCGCCCAGAGATGGAGAGCTGCTCCATCCATGCATGCCTCTTTCCTGAACTTCCCAGAAGCGGTTGATATCTCAGAGCTTCTCTATGTGCAGGCATCTCTGCAGCTGGCCTGCGGTGCCTTTCTCATGAACTCGGCCTTCTGCGATGCTGTCAACATCCCCATGGAGAAGCTGAAGTGGACATCTCCCTTCACCTGCCACCGCCTGGCCCTCAGCCCCTCCAGCTCCTACAGCACCAAGAAGGCCAGTCCCTCCGGAGAGCACCAAAGCCTCGGCTCCGGCCGGCAGCTCCTGGT
>NW_010514392.1:2941-3238 GCF_000687285.1 Phaethon lepturus
GCCAGCTTGTGGCTGAGCGAACAGGACTTCCCGGAGGGATACAGCCTGGCCACGGTGAAAGCCGCAGCCCAGCAGCTCTTTGTCCTGCTCCGTCACTGGGATGAAAACCTGGAGTTCAACCTGCTGTGCTACAACCCAAGCAGCGTGTAAAGAGGATGAGGAAGGAGGCTTGGGCAGCTGTCTGAGGGCGCAGGAGCAGGGACCCGTCCTCAAGGAATCGCCTCCAAGGAGCTCAGCTCCTCTGCTGCAGGGACAGCGCGCGTTTCTGAGAGCCAGCCCCGCAAACGGGCGCAGCCC
>NW_010514393.1:0-1351 GCF_000687285.1 Phaethon lepturus
AATTAATAAAACCCCCCCAAAACTCTGGCCAGGCCCCGGCAGTTCCTTTGTCTGGTGCTGGCGCAGTCTGTAAACCCATGTCTTGGGTGCTCTCTGAGCGCTGCTCGCTCGGGCACCGTCCCTCTGACGTGCGCTTCCCTGCTGCACAGGGGCTTGCTTTTCATTCTCAACGTCTCTGCGCTCACATGAAGGGAAGAAACGGGTTTGGCAGTCTCTCTCCTCTGCCCTGGCTGGACAGGAAGGACTGAGTAAGAGAGCCAGGCAGCAGGTACCCAGTGTTGCTTCTCCCATGCTGGCCACAAGCCATCAGGGTCTTCTGTAGCTTTGGCTCCTTGGCAGCACATTTTTCCAGCCCTCCCACAGGCACGAGGGGGCTCTTGGGCTGCCACAAGGGGTTGTGGTGCAGCATGATGCTGCTACGGTTAGGGAAGAGGGGAGCTGCGGAACAGCGTTTCATGTGTCCCCTTTGGTTTCTGACAACACTCTTAGATCTCTGGTGCCAGCTGGCCCCCTGTTGTGCCCTGTACTCAGTAGTCAGGTTCTGATCATGGTTCTTCCTCCTTTCCACTTCTCCTAGCTTGCTGACTTGCTCCTTTGTTTATTTTCCCTCCTCTGAAGTGAAAAATACACTGCTGCTCTGCTTCTTTGTGTTTTATGTGAGAGAAGCTCTGGGTCTGGTCCCATCGAGCAGGGCAGGAGGCTGGACATGGCCCAGCCCTGAGCCCAAGGGGCTGTAGGGCATGCAGAATAGCCATGCCATCGGCTTTTTGCAGAAATCTCCAGTTCCTGCACCCTGCGAAGAGGGTTAAATGCAGATTGTGTGGCAGAAGGGAGCCCCAGGCCTGGGGCGCTGAGCATGATAGAGAGGGCAGCCTTCTCCCCACTGTGGGCAGGAGTTGCAGTGGGAGTAGTGGTGGGAGACCTGGGAGGGCTCCCTCAAACCTGCCTGATTTAGGAGAGGGGTGTCTTAAAATGGCAGAAGGATGGGCCTAATCTATGCGAAGGGGCTTGTGCATAGCAGCAGAGAGAAATGCACTGAAATTGGGAACACTTTAAATAGCACAACCTCCTGCGGGGTAGGAGGCCAAAAGGCCCTGGGGAGTGGCTCAGGTGCTCTGTCCTACTTCAGAGCTCTGCCAAGCCCTGCTCCCGCCCTGTCGTGGGCCACCTCTGTGAGAGAGCACGCTGCTGCTTGCTCCTGCGGGCTGCCAGCCATCACTGCCTCCCAAGGCACTGGGGTTGTGGACAGGAGGGCTGGTGCCTCCCTGGCCACTCACCTGCCCTGTTTCGGGTTAACTGGCGCCTGGGAACTTTGACTCCAGTGCTGCTTCACTGCCTGCACGTCTCCCCG
>NW_010514393.1:1401-1805 GCF_000687285.1 Phaethon lepturus
GGCCTTGCTTTCATGTCCTGCTGGTTCACCAGTGCAAGCCCCAGAGAGGCAGCTCCAGCCAGACCTTTCCCCACGCGGGAAGGGCCCCTGCCCCAGGGCTCTCCCCAAAGCCTCCTCCAGCTCTGGCAGGGACTGGGTTTTTCCTTCCCCACCAGTTTGGGACTATCACCACCCAGCCAGTGCTGGGGCAGATCCACCTGGCATCTCTCTCTGCTGTGGAAGCTGGGGCAAGCAGAGCATGGGACGGTGGGGTGTGTGTCCCTGCTCCTGGCAGCCCAAGTCTTCCCTGCTGCCTTCCCTAATCACAAATGCTAATTAAATCCAGCAGGAGGGCTGCAAAACCTCCTCTTTCTTCCTTGTCACATGTGGGATGTGGCTCCTAGTGGGGACAGCACCCACGGGAG
>NW_010514393.1:1943-2630 GCF_000687285.1 Phaethon lepturus
CCTAGTGGGCACAGCCCCCGCGGGGGCTCCGAGAGCACCTACGCCTGCCCCAGAGCAGCATAAATCTGCTTGGGGGGCTGAGGGTGTCACCCAAATTGGCTCTTGAAGCAGCTGGGGAGCTTGGGTGCCCCCACCCCCATGAACCCCATGCAGCCCCAGGAGAGCAGTTGGCACTGAGGACTGGGTTTGGCTCCAGCCTGTGCCCCTTACTAAAGGCCAACCCCTAGCAGAGACACCTGGTAGCTGCAGGGGCTAGAACCTTCCTGCGACCCTCCTCCCCTGCCCAGCACCTTGCTGGAGGGGCTGGGCACCCCCAAAGGTGCTGAGGAGAGGAAGGTGCTGGTGGCTGGGGCTTGCTCTGGATGATGTGGGATTAGTCAGGGGGTGCAGCTGGGGGCAGCCCTTTCATTGCCACCATGGGCAGCATCTCTTTCTGCCCCCCTGGGGTTCCCCATGTGGCCTCAGAGCCTTGTCCACCCACCCTGGCCCCTCAGCCAGGTCCCGCAGGGACTATGTGACCTCACAGGGGCCACAGCCCAGCCATGGTGGGTGAAGGATGGGGGGGACCCCTGCCTGGCCAAGGTATTGGGATTTGAGGCTGGCCCCTGACCCCAGGGAGTGGGGCCCTCCTGCAGCACCCCAAAACCCTCCAGGCCCAGTAAGCACTTCTGCTGGCAGAGGGCAAGC
>NW_010514393.1:2928-4877 GCF_000687285.1 Phaethon lepturus
CTCATGCCAGGGAGGGGGCAGTGAGCCATGGCCCCCATTTGAGGTTTGGCAGCCTCTGCCCAGTCCCTCTCAAAGCACAACGGCCGTGGGTTTCACTCTCGGCGCCTGCCCTCGTGTGCTGCTGCTGCTGAGAGCTTTTGGGCAAACTTTCCAGGTATCACTGGGACTTTCCCTGGGTGCCGCTTGTGCCACTGCCTCTCACCCTGCCCCAGGGCCCCTCAGGAGGAGCCAGGCACCAGCATCTCTCCAGCCCCCCCGCAGCCAGCAAGGAATGCCTTTCACATCCCACCCCCAGCTGCAGCACAGCCCCTCTCCCACTGCCCACGTCAGCCATGTCCCAGGAGCCCTGAGGGCACACAGAGCCCCTGACCCATTCCCCTCTGTTATGTGGGTAGCACAACTAACACCATTTTATGAGGTGAACATCTGTTCTCTGTGACCGAGCAGGTCACGTATTCATTCCCTTCCCCTCATTATCAGGCTTTGACAGTCCTGTGCACCCCATCATAGACAAAACAAAGATTTCTTCTTCCCCTCCCTACCTGCCTCAAGGTCCCCAGGCACCAGGAACCTCTTACTCCCTCCTCACCAGCTCTTTAGGTCCCAGGTACCCAGCTAGGCCAGGTGGTGGGGACGACCCCAGCACAGAGCCCCGTCCCCTTCCCCAGTGCCTGCGTGAGCACAGCCCAGCATCTCCCATCCCAACACACCTCAAGGAAGTATGGAAGTATATTTTTTAAAATACTTTATTTTTTCTCTTAATACTGACATTAAAAAAAAAAAAAAAAAGAAAAAAACCTACAAAAAATCCCCACTAGAAAACATTCAGGTCTCATTGAAACTGAGAAAAACAAAGCAGCTTGCATCTGCGCACTGGCCTGTCTTCTCACTTGAGGTGTCCGCCAGGTTTTCTTTACATTGAACTCCACAGGAACCAGCGGAGGGAACCAGTGGCATCCCCTCACCAGCTGAACCAGGGGGTTAATTAAGCAGCACCTAACGAGTCTCCTTGCCCCATGTGACACACTGTACACCGAGCCCTGATGTATGCCCCATGCTCACTCCCCGCCCCAAAGGACCCCCTGTTTCAAGTCAGTGATTTCTCTTTAAAAAAAAAAAAAAAAAGAAAGGATTCCCAGGGCTGGGGAGTATTTTGGCAGGGGTTTTCTCGGTGGTTCTGTGGTGGAAGAGGAGCTGCAGAAAGCCAGGTCTAGCGTGCCTTCTGCTCTGTAGGAGCCCTTTCCTGGGAAAAAAAAACTGGCACGAGGCAGAGTGGACCAATTATGGTAAGAAATACAAAAATTCTCCTGATGGAAATCCAAAGATTTTAAAAAAATAACAGCATTTGAAAACAAAGCCACCAAGCAACTTGCCTCACGTGCCTCCCAGCTCCACTCTGACACCCACAAATTCCTCCTGAATGAGTTGTCCCTATAGAAAAATATATACACACACCTTTCTCTACTAAAGGTCTATCAAAAACCCTAAGGTTGAACTTAAAACACTAGTGAAACCTACAGTTCTGCTCATGTTCGGCTCTGCTTTTGCACCCAGACTTGTGCTACACATCCCCTTTGGGGGCTTGATGTTTGTGTGGCTGAACCACTCCCCCCAAAAAAAAAAAAAAGTCAGGGGGCACCATGCCAGGAACCTCAAAATAGGCAAAGAAAAACCCTTATGGAGTTTATCTAACAAGCCCTCTCTCTCTCTCTCTCTCTCTATATGTATTTAAAAAACAAAAAAAGTCAGGGTGCACCATGCCAGGAACCTCAAAATAGGCAAAGAAAAACCCTTATGGAGTTTATCTAACAAGCCCTCTCTCTCTCTCTCTCTCTCTATATGTATTTAAAAAACAAAAAAAGCAGTTAATGCAAACTCAACAGGTCTGGACAAGAAAGCTCCGATGCTGGGCTTTCCCCCTGCTCCTGCTGGCTGGGGGTCTGCGGGCA
>NW_010514394.1:0-8089 GCF_000687285.1 Phaethon lepturus
TGGAGTGTATCCAGAGAAGGGCAACAAAGCTAGTGATGAGTCTGGAGAACAAGTCTTATGAGGAGCAGCTGAGGAAACTGGGATTGTTTAGTCTGAAGAAGAGGAGGCTGAGGGGAGACCTTATCGTGCTCTACAACTACCTGAAAGGAGGTTGTGGTGAGGTGGGTGTTGGTCTCTTCTCCCAAATAACTAGCGATAGGCCAAGAGGAAATGGCCTTAAGCTGCGTCAGGGGAGGTTTAGATTGGATATTAGGAAAAAATTCTTCACTGAAAGAGTGGTCAAACATTGGAACAGGCTGCCCAGGGAGGTGGTGGTCACCATCACTGGAAATGTTCAAAACACGTGTAGACATGGCACTTCAGGATATGGTTTAGTGGGTATGTTGGTGTTAGGTTGGTGATTGGACTTGATGATCTTAGAGGCCTTTTCCAACCTTAATGATTCCATGATTCTATGCAGTTTCATCACTTATGCAGAGTGATGTCATGACATGACGAGATATGTCATAAGGGGAAAGCCGGGTTTTGAGGAGCAGATTTTTGCCTTGCTGGACAAAGAGTGAGCACCTAAAGACAACCAAAGCTGCCCTGAGTCATCTGTTCCACATGGACCCTCTTTGTCTCTTGATTCATCCTCCCTGAGTGCCTTAAAGATCTGGCACTGTTGTCTACTAGTTACCTCATGCATCCTTCAGAAGCGTTTAGCATTACAGGGAGAAGTTGGGAGAAAAACTGCTGACTTCTGGAGGGACTAGCATTTAAATAATAATAAAAAAAAGACAGTGTTTTGGACTGATGCTTTCCCCACATTTTTTCCAGTTCCAGAAAACAATGGTTTATCACTTCACTACAGAGAACTGCAAAATGCATGGTCATTAATATAGTGTCTGTATGACAGAGGAGAAATAAAAATAACACAAAAAATGAGTGGGAGAAAACCTTGTTTGTAGTTCTCAGACTGCAGATCTTCTTACAGGAGAGTTACATGCCTGGGTTATGCTACTGCTTTCCCACAGTTAATAGTCCTGACCCTGTCATTTGGCAAGGGATTTCTGCAAGGCTCTGCAGTACTGGTGATCACCCCAATACAAACATGTCTGTGAGCCGCGGAACAATGCTCTCACACCATCCTAGGGCACTGGGAAGCACACTGAGATCAAGACATCCTGGGGGCTGAATTAGAAGGGCCAGCTCTTGCTCAAATAGTTTGCTGTGCCACTGATTCAGTTCTTGGGTGTCCCAGGCCCCATGGTCATGACTGCTTTTCTACACTGTTCACACATCTTAAAATAGGTAGGTTTGTAACCCTTTCTTACTGGAGACTGCCGTGACATACACTCACCACCCTTAAACAACTCTTCAGTTACGAGCTGAGCTGATCTGAAAAGACTCATTTTGGAGCATTTTGTACTTTGATCTACAGGGAGACTTCCTTGCTCTAGAGATTCAAAAGTCTATTACAGTCAAGAGACAAGTGCTTGCACTCTGCAAGTGAAACATGGGGAATTCTGCAGAAACTGCATTTACTCAGGTATGTGGGTGTTCAGCTGATAGAGTGAGCTGACATTGCACAACTGCCTAAGAAGCACTCTAGCGTGGTTGAGGAAGTTTCATCAGCAATGTCTCTGCCAGGACAAGAGCAGAGAAACACAGGACTGCAAGGCAAGTCTGGACACAGCTGGGATCTGAACAGGGCAGAGGATACATCTGCTCCTGCCTTGTATGACACAGAGCATACTCCACACCAGATTCATGCAGTCATAGAACGACTGAATAGTTTGGGTTGGAAGGGACCTTTAAAGGTCATCTAGTCCTGCAGTGAGCAGGGACATCTTCAACTAGATCACGTTGCTCAGAGCCCTGTCCAACCTGACCTCAAACGTTTCCAGGGATGGGGCATCTACCACCTCTCTGGGCAACTTGTGCCAGCGTTTCACCACCTTCACTGTAAAAAATTTCTTCCTTATATCTAGTCTTAGTCTACCTTCTTTCAGTTTAAAACCATTACCCCTTGTCCAATTGCAAGAGGCCCTGCTAAAAAGCCTGTCCCTATCTTTCTTATAAGCTCCCTTCAAGTACTGGGAGGCTGCAATAAGGTCTCTGTGGAGCCTTCCATTCTCCAGGGACGGTTCTCTCCAACTCTCTCAGCCTGTCCTCATAGGAGAGGTGTTCCATCCCTCTGATCATTTTGGTGTCCCTCCTCTGGACCTGCTCCAACAGGTCCATGTCTTTCCTGTGCTGAGAGCTCCAGAGCTGGATGCAGGACTCCAGGTGGGGTCTCACCAGAGCGGAGTGGAGGGGCAGAATCACCTCCCTCAACCTACTGGCCACGCTGCTTTTGATGCAGCCCAGGATACAGTTGGCCTTCTGGGCTGCGAGCGCACATTGCCAGCTCATGTCCAGCTTTTCATCCACCAGCACCCCCAAGTCCTTCTCAGCAGGGCTGCTCTCAATCCCTTCATCCTCCAGCCTGTATTGATACTGGGAGTTGCCCCAACCCAGGGGCAGGACTCTGCACTTGGCCTTGTTGAACCTCATGAGTTTCACACGGGCCCATTCCTCGAGCTTGTCCAGGGCCCTCTGGATGGCATCCCGTCCCTCAGGCATGTGAACTGCACCACTCAGCTTGGTGTCATCTGCAAACTTGCTGAAGGTGCTCTCAATCCCACTGTCTATGTCACTGATGAAGATATTAAACAGTACTGGTCCCAGTATTGATCCCTTAGAAACTCCAGGAAGGAACCCTAGGATTACAGAGCCTGGCTTGCAGCTACTACAGTGATCACTTTATAGGATTCCTCTCATAAAAGCAGAACCAGAACCTCTCAGAACCAGTTTGTATTCTTGCCATGAAACTTCCCGCTGAGGGATCTCCTTGCTCACATCAGGAGGAATATTCATTTCCAATATTAAGTTCATCAGTTCATCACAGACAGTCCATACATCTTGAGCTAACACTGCCCTGCAGCTGAAATAGCTTTTCTGCCTTTCTGCTATTGCTCCAACATATTGACAGCAAGTACTCAGCACTCCCACCAGCCTCATGCCCTTAGCCTGAACCCAGTAAGAGGTCGTTGTATACATTTTCCCCTGCCTCAGCCACCCTAGAAACAGTTCTAGGTGACCACCAGGCTTCTGGATAAAGAGGTGGCATTTCCTAGTATCTCAATTGGTAGACAGGAAGTTAATAAATGCTGACAACCAGCTGATGTGCTGGACCATGCTGACAACTTCCAGCCCCACAGATCTGCTTTCAACACAAGCTATTAGCATCTCCCTTATCTCCCTTTCAGTCATTTTTTTGAGAATCTAACAGTACTTGTGCTGTGTTCCCTCTTCTCACACTGAAGTAAT
This sequence comes from Phaethon lepturus, assembly GCF_000687285.1. Taxonomy (NCBI): domain Eukaryota; kingdom Metazoa; phylum Chordata; class Aves; order Phaethontiformes; family Phaethontidae; genus Phaethon; species Phaethon lepturus. The sequence continues at coordinate 3,355 of NW_010514394.1, forward strand.
CATTGCCCCTCTAATATTATGTCCAAAGTATTAATGAAGTCTAAATGGAACAAGTCTACTTTGTAGGAACAAATCTACCTTGTAGGTGCTTCCAATGGCTGGAAGAAAAGATCAGACATAACTTCCAGGCATGCATGTTCCCATTTCTCTTACCTGGCAAATCAATTCTGTTGGCAAGGAAATAGAGCCCTTAGCTGCAGTGCAAGTCTACTGCGGTATTTTATTCAATTTTGCCTTCATTTCAAATATTTTTCTTGAAGAGTTTTTTGAAAGCCTTCCAGTCTATCCATGTTATGATAACAGATCAACAGCTGCCTAGGTTAAGCTGTACTTATCCTAAATACAAATACAACCTTTGCTAGTGTTTCTGGCCTACAGAACCATGCTCTGATGAAATTTATTAAATTCTTGCCTCATGGAGTTGCAATGTCACGTGATTGATTTTTGACACATATTTGGGATGGAGATCATTGCCTCACGGGTTTGAGCACACGGATATCTTTTGGTTATACTTCCTCTTTAGAAATTATTATTTCCACTTCTTTCCCCTTCCTCTTGCTGCTCCTCCCCCTACTCTGCAGACTTACCCTCAGGAGAAAAATAAAAAAAAAACAGTAGCCCAGACTCAGTATAATTCTGAGGCTGTACACAATCTTTCATCTGGAACCCCTGCTAACTGCATAGCAGCCCTATTTATTCTTTCTCTCCTTGTTCTTTTTTTATTCACTTTGCTCCAGCAGTTTTTGTTATTTGTTTTAATTCCTTTTGCCAAGTCTCACTCAGCTTGGCCTCTGGCAATCCTCCCTCACAATTTGTAACCTATAATATGTTATCTTCTCCACTGCTTAATTTCCTTTTGCACATCTGTTAAGATCTCTGCTTAAATATATATTTTTTGTTGGCTATTTATCTAGCTAAGACTCCAGCCCCTTCTCTCTGGAGAAGGGAAAGGAGAAAAGCCTTTCCCTTTGCGATGAGAGCTCCAGATGGAATTTCTTAATGTCAAAAAGATAAAAGATGTGTCTTGTCCGCATTTAACTTCCCATGGTCTTGGAGTTGGCTGGCTGCAGATAGCTCTTCCTTTCCAAACACCCCCTCTGTTGCCTCCTTTTTTATCTCCCTCTTCCATTCAAGTTTTATGCCTTGGAAAGGACCATTAGTGATCTCACCCACCCCACTGTGAACTCACTGGAAGGAACACTTTAAGCTTGGTCCTGGCCAGCTCCCTGAAAAGTCTTCGCAGTCAGATCAACAGGCCTTTGCCACCATTGTCAAAATACTGTGTGCATATACAGCCAGAAGAGTCAACTCTAAGAATGAGCAGGGCCATGGTGTTAATTCTGGCAGCTGATGTTTGTCAACCTCATCACACGAATGGACAGCTTTGGACTGTAGGTTCCTGTGGGTTGAAACACACTTTGATAGTCTCTCACTCTCCATGTTGTGCCTTGAGTATTACTTCATGGTCAAAGTAGAGCCAGTCCACTCTGAGCTGCAGACTCCACTTGGAGAAGGTGGGGAAGAAGCAGCAGCATTTCATTCTCACTCTCAATGCCATTGAACATTCAAGCTGAGTAAAAACAGCTCCCTGGGGCAGGGAGGACTGAGAGCTGGGAAAATGGGCAAAACCTTAAGAGTTGTGTATGTGCAGTGGAGATAAGGACTACGCAAGGGCTGAGAATGAGAACAAAAATAGTTGGAAGCTCACGAAATTACTTTGGCTTTGCTTTCCTTTTTAGATGAGGGATTTCTTGTCTGGCAACTTTCCCCTCTTTTCTCAGGTGTCTGCAAAAGAATTCAGAAATTTGCAACTTTTCCGTATGCATTTGTTCAGCTGTAATTCTTGTTCCTCAGTTTTCAGTGCCCAATACTCAGACAGAGTCAGCACCAGTAACCATCATGTAATTATTTTTATCATCTGCCCCTAGATTGCCTGGGATTGTCTCAGGTCAAGCTGGTTCCATAGACCTGCACCCTACAGTCTGAGTAAGCAGGCCCTTGCAGAACCTGGCTGGGCCATTGCTGAATCACAGCTAGTGAGCAGGCCTGAGTTGCTAGTTCCTCCAAAAACACAGCACTGTGCAGGGACACCTTTAACCACTGAGTGCACAGGTCAGGGCTGCACATCTGATGGGCTTACGCTGCACACTGTGCATGAACATCCAAGCTTTTTCATCCAAAGCAATGCCTGCATTTAAGACCTATGAGACCTGCCTGATAGAAATGCCATCCATTTTCCCCCATTCTGGCCACCTGGACAAATCTCTCCCAGCAACTAAAAATTAGCCATGTATTATGGCTTGTCTTAAATGCTACAGAGGTCTAACTCCCAGCAAGGTAGCTGCTGCATAAAAGGAAAACAAGGACAACTAATTCTTACCACAAGGAACTTAAAAACTAAAGAGGCAAAAGAGTCAGCTGAAATTAGCCTCTTCTAGAGATGGAGCTCATGGAACTGGAGAGATTAATTGACTTAATTAGGAAGTCAAGAGCTGAGGCAATAATTAAACTGAAATCACCTGAGAATGCAGCAAGTTCCTTAACCTCAAGACCATTCTTCTTCTCTAAATTGCAGGCAACGTTTCTCCTCCCTGATTGGATGACCCCTGTAATTAATCAGCATTGATTTCAAACTGCTCTTTTAGGTGTAAGCCTTTTCCCCGCTGCTGGCTGTAGTGCAGCTACTGGCTAGCCTGGTTCAGGCGGCTGTCAAGCTCCTGGAGAATGAGCAGCTGCAGCTGGTGTGCTTATCCTGCTGGATCTGCTGTGGGAAGCAAAACTGGACCACCACAAATAAACTGTTCCATGCTGACTCATTTCAAAGGAAAAAAAACTGTTTTCAAGATGCTGTGAGGGCCTGCTGTATTTGTCACCTGGTGACAACTCTCACTTTGGGAAAGAATACAAAATCCACCAGCTCCCAGTGAGGAGCATATTTATCCACATCTTGAGGTTAAAATTCAACCTGCACTTTGATGGACTGCAGTAGGTGAAGAAACAGAATGAGTGATAAGCCTAACTCCCCCTCTCCCCCTGCAACTGTCTCCTCTGTCACTCCCATTACCTCTCTGTCACCTTCCGCATTGTCTTGTGCAGGCTGAGTGTGTTTGGGGGGGCTCACTGTAGACACTTATGCAAACCATGTGTACAAAGCCACTTACAGTCAAACACTCCTGAGGTTTGGATGTGGGAATTTATTTCAGGACATGGTGTCACACACAATGGCTGTACAGCAGTACACACATAAGAAAACAGCCAGAACAGAACGACTACCTGCATGCATGGCAGCAGCGCAGCACTGCAGAAGCCTGCCGCACACCCACTTCTGCAGCATGGAGCTCCACTCAAACCCAACAACTGCTGCTGAGCTTTTCTACGCTTTGTTTTTTGAAACCCTGCATTTCTTTTTAAACCATTTCTGTGATTCCCTTTCAGAGGAGAGGTTATTCTGGTATATACTAAGATTTAAATTACATGGTAAGGGCCTCCTTTAACAACCAACTTGAATTTCATTCCAGGCACGCTGCTATACCAGCTGTCCCCGTTGCACAGGACTTCTCCCACCCCTGCTGCTTGCGTAACCAGTGTCTGACCGAGGTAATGAGATCAATTTTTGTTCCTGTTACTTGGGGCATCCAAAAGAGAGAGGCTGACAGCCCATACATTTGGGAAGGGTTTGGGGCTTTTCTTACTTAAGCTTGTTAGATTTAATGGCAGAGAGCAAAAGGACTAAGATCAGCTCAAGCAAATTCTCTCTTTGCTGGGAACCACAGCAAAAAGGAAAATGTCCCTTGAGTTTCTGTACTGCCTAAAACCTGGGCTTTTGCTGGTGTGTTCGTTATGGTGAGAGGTGCCTGTATGAATACTGATAGTTTGTGCATGTCTGCTAGTGTTAGATAGGACCCTCAACAAACCCCTGGGAGCTGTCACCTCCCGTGTTTGCATTTGTCTGATTAACTTCTGCAGGGTGTGGGATGGGGGATCCTGGAGCCAACTGGCTGCAGACCTTTTCTGCTATTTCCCCCTGCAGCTTTACAACCAACTACAAGAAAATCATTCTGTGGGTGCACTGGGATCCGAATGCTCAAGTGTGGATCCCTTAAGGTAAATGAAGGAGTTAGGCTGAGGCATGCCTGGGCATTAGAAAAATGTTTGCTGGCTGGGAGGAGCTGTTACACCCAGACTAGCATTGACACTTATCCCGCTCTGGTGCAGGGGGCAGGTGCTGTTCCCACTTCCGTTACCTTGGTCCAGCTCGGTCCCCCGGAACCAGCCCTCGGAGCGGGAATCCACCACCTGGAACCGCAGGGACCCCACGTTCTGGATCATCTCCTCGAAGGTCTTCACTAGGGCCATGTTCAGCTTGGCCTTAAAGACAGCTGGGGCAGGCTGGCTGACCTCTGCCGTAACGGGGTGGCCCTCCTTCACCCAGTTCTTGAAGCCGCCATCCAGCACGGAGACCTCCTTGTGCCCAAAGGCCCGGAACATCCACCAGGCACGGGGGGCGTAGAAGGTGCCCAGCTCATCCCCATCGTACACCACCACATGGGTGTTGTTGCTGACCCCCAGGTCCCCCACATAATCAGCGAAGTGGGACTCGCTGGGCAGCATGAAGTCGTAGGGGGAGGACTGGTCCCGGCACTCTTCGATGTCAAAGAAGGACGCACCAGGGATATGCCTCTCCTTGAACTCCTGCCGGGCGTTTCGCTCCTGTGGCGGGTACCAGGAGGCATCC
>NW_010514395.1:0-822 GCF_000687285.1 Phaethon lepturus
AGCCTCTCGCCGCGTCGCCACCGAGGAGCGTGTCGCCACGTGACCCCGGAGAAACGTTTCGCTGCGTGGCCGCCGAGGAGCCTTTGGCCGCGTCGTCCGCCTCGTTTCGGAGCCTCTCGCCGTGTCGCGCCCCAGGAGTCTCTTGCCTTGTCGTGCCCCAGGAGACTCTCGCCTAGATCGGCAGAGGGTGCTGCCCCTGAGGAGCCTTTTCCCGCGACGCCCGCCTCCATTCAGAGCCTTTTCCCGCGTCGCCCGCCTCCATTCGGAGCCTTTTCGCGCGTCGTCCTTATCCTTTCGGAGCCTTTTCCCTAGCCGCTCGCCAGCTTTCGGAACCTTTTCCCGCGTTGCCCGCCACCATTCTGAGCTTTTCCCACGCCGCCCGCCTCCTTTCGGTGCCTTTTCCCGCTTCGCCCGCCTCCTTTCGGAGCCTTTTCCTGCGCCGCCCGCCTGCTTTCGGAGCCTTTTCTTGTGTCGCCCGCCTCCTTTTGGAGGCTCTCTCCATGTCGCGCCCCCTGACCTCCTTTCGGAGCCTTTGGCCGTGCCGCCCGCTTCCATACGGAGCCTTTCCCGCGCCGCCCGCCTCCTTTCAGAGCCTTTTCCCGTGTCGCCTGCCTCCATTCGGAGCCTTTTGCTGCGCCTCCCGCCTGCATTCGGAGCCTTGTCGCGCGTCACCCACCTCCATTCAAAGCCTTTTCGCGCGTCACCCATATGCATTCAAAGCCTTTTCACGTGTCGCCCGTATCCTTTTGGAGCCTTTTCTTGCGTTGCCCGCCTCCTTTTGGAGCCTCTCGCCATGTTGCGCCCCAGGAGTCTCTTACATTG
>NW_010514396.1:0-3285 GCF_000687285.1 Phaethon lepturus
GGTGCCGCCGGGCGAGGCCTCGGCCTGAGGCGCCGCGGCGCGAGGCCTGTCAAGTAGGCCGCCCCGCCGCTGTCCCTGGCTGTAGAGGGAGCGGTGAGGAGGAGCCCGGCCCGGGCGGAAGGGGCTGAGGCGGGTATCCCTCTGCCAGGAAGCGCGCTCTGTGGCGTGAGGGGTGCCGGTGTGGGGTCGGTTACCTGCTCGGTGCGAGCGCTCAGCTCTCTTAGCGCAGCGCTGCTGTGTCCGTGGGCTGGGGATTGATTTTTAAACGAACGACATTATTCTGCCCCAGAATAATGATTTTCAGCCCCAGACTAAGCTCAGAGTGCTACTTTGTGTATTGTGGCTAGGAAAAATCTGGTCCTGTAGCGCGTTCACTGCCCTTCAGCAACGGGGTGCGACTTTCTGTCTTGCAGGTGGCTGCTTAATAGGGAAGACAATGAAAGAAGCGGAAATACGGAGGCTCTTCGCTGCCAACCTCCTCCGTGTTTTTTCAGTTATTCTGACAGCAGTTGTTCCGGCTTTCTTCTGGGACGGATTCACAGTTTTGGGAACACACCTCACGTGGCTGTGTGTTTGTTCTGTTTTTATTAGTACCCTTAGTATAATCTTGCACTTAGGCCTTAAACCAAATCTGACCCCTAAGAGAAGTTCACTTGCTCACAAGGTAAGAGTTCTATTCTTAAGTTGCTACCAGACAATATGGAGGCAAAGCAAATTCTTTCACTTAAATAATCAAATGAGAAGGAAAGAAGATGACAAGTTCTGGTGGTGAATTCTTGTTTTCCATGAATGAGCTGAGTGTAGCACCCTTTGAAATAAGTTCACCAATATTTTTGTGATGTTAAACTTTCTCTACCTGTAAATAACCTGTTCAGGTGAGCAATTCTGTGCCTTTCTCTTTTCATGTCAATGTATTGTTGTCTGTAGTCCCAGCTGTTGGTCATGGTGGCAAAAATGAGCAAAATTGAATGGGTGTAGAACTAATTTCAAAGTCCAGGCCTGACCTTCGGCGTTATGAAGAAACACGTTTCACACGTGTATTTATAATTTTCTAGTAACTTTAAAGGAAGAGAAATAGTTTTTAGAATCTGAGACATAAAAGAGAAACTAACTTGTTACAATTTAAACAAAGTTGATATATTTTTAAAAATTAATGTGGAGAAGTATTAAAATGGCTACATTTCCCTTGAATGATGGAGTTTGCAGGCAGAAGAATCTAAACCTGGGAGAAATTTCTGTAGTTACAGTTTGTAATGGGAGCACTAAATCCCAATGAAATATGTTTGAACAGAACAAATTTGGAGCAGTGCACAACTTGTTCAGGAGTGGGGGAATACACTGGCATTTTGAAGTCAGCTGGATAGTTTTGCACTCCCAGCTTGCCGAGTCAGACAAGATTTAGTGCTCTTATGTTGTGATTCTCAAACATTTAAGCAGGCATCCCTGAAAGCTGTGGCTTTGTATGCAAAGCTGTCTAGTTTTGCTGACTGAGGGGGATATAAAATGCACAAAATCATTATGGAAAACAAGTATTTTTAACCATCTGTGATGTAAAAATGAAGGAGGCTTCGTGTTCTAGGTGAGATTTCATCCCAGCCTAGCATAAGGAATAAATGTCAAAAAAAGTGTTCAAGTGAAATCACGGATTTCCATTGGTGACCTGATCAGACCTAACCAGAACTGTTTATCAAGTGGCTATGCTTCTGTATGATATAGTGAGTACCCAGAAACTGTTGTTTGAATTCGTAGAAAATTAAATGTTTTGCAGATTTATAGAAAGTCATGGACATTTCTCAAATGGACTTAGAATTTAAGATGCCAAGTTCAAAATGTAGTGGTTTTTATTTCATGTAACTTTAACTATTACATTTGATTCTGAATGTCTTCCTGCTGCCCCCCCCCCTTACATATTTTCTTGCTTTTAAATATTTTTTCACTTTGTGTGAAAGGTGCCTTTTAATGAACGGACATAACACTCGAATGTAAAACTGAAATGTAAAACTAGCCAATAAAATTATCTCTGTTTATCTTGTCATTTCCAGTTATATTTTTTGTATGCTTACCTTATTATAATAGGGTGCATGAAAAAATTTTAGATGGAGTGTGATCATTTTTAATTAATTATCTAAAGTATTAAACATACGTAAAACTGTGTTGAAATATGCTGTTGTCATACTGTGCTGTAGTTAAAATTAAAGAAATAGGTAGAGTACAATGCTAGTGATAAGATACAGACTATGCATGTTACTTATGTTCTATCTTCTCTTGAAACATTATTCTGATATTTTATTGCTCTTTTTTAGATATCCAGATTTCTAAAATGCTGTATATACTTTTTCATGTCTTGCATACTATTTCATGCGATTATTGTTCTTTATGGAGCACCCCTGATAGAGTAAGTCAGAAGACCCTGTCTTTCCCTAAATGTTTTAATGGGCAGTCCTCCTTGCAGATATTGGTATAAGTACGTGTGTATTTCCTGGTACATTGGAAGTTAAAGGAGAAGCTCCTGGCTGTGGGAAGAAGGGTGGTTGTTTTGGTTTTGGGGGGTCTTTTTGTTGGTTTTGGGGTTTGTGTTTTTTAGTTTTTTTAGAAACTTGCCCATACAGTTTCTGTATATTTGGAGATGTGTTGTTCAAGACAGTTACAAACAACTCCTTTTACTTACAAATTTGTTAAACATATGAGTACAAACATTTTTCCATGTTTCATTTAGTCATTTTCCCCATAAGGTTCTAAAACACACATTTTGCATATCTTTCATCCTTTTGATATTAGTGTGTTAATTTTTAGGAATTATTAAAAAAGAAAAAAAAAAAGAGAGAAGCATGAAGCAGCCTGATTGCTGAGAGGGATATTAAGTTACTGCCTAGCAGTGGCATCATGTAGTTTGGTTTCATGGTTGCTTCCACAACCTCAAACCAGAAAAATAAACGGAATAATGAAGTAAATATCCAAGTGTACTTCAATTCAGAACTAATGTTCTATATGAGGTACTCCTGTGTTTTTTAAAATATTACAGGTATTGGGCATTTAAAATAATTACGGCATTTCAGTCTTTGTTGAAATAACAAACAGATACCAGAATTCTTTCCATCTGTCTTTACTAAGAGTAAGAAGAAAATATTTTATTCTTCTACATGAGGTTTAAGAAAGCATGCATGCTTTCACAAGTTGACCTAGAGGCATGGTTTTTTTTCCCCTAAATCTTGGAACTCTTAGAAAATTGGTAACTACCTCACTTTTTTATAATATTCCTTCTTTATTTTATAATATTTTATATTA
>NW_010514397.1:0-7419 GCF_000687285.1 Phaethon lepturus
AATAATAATATTTTATTAATTGATAGTCATGTAACGTCAATAAGGTACAAAACAATTTAATAATACGATGGCGAACACGATTATAATATTGATATTTTTCCTGGGTGTTTTTCTTAACAAATTTACATAAAAGACCAAGACGCAAGCAAAAGCTTAAGTAAATTGACTCTATTGAATGCCTAAGCAAACAATAGGTTTCCCCAGAAAACAGCTTACTGCCTTAATTGAAGCTCTTTAAAAAAGAAAACCACATACTTTGTAATGTAAATGTTAATTGTAGTAGACAATGACTCTAGGTAAATAGCACCCCTGGACACGCAGTAAATGAAAGGCATACAGGCATTCAACAATGAAAGATTGGTCGCACAAACAGTGCTTCAAATGTAAATAAACAAGGGGCTTCTCATTGGTCACTACAGTAGTAAAACTTTGGCACGTGTACAGCAGCAAAAGTGGGAATTTATGTAAATACAGTTTGGCTGGGGTACTAGCTGAATCTCAGTAAAAAAGCCACCGAGTATGCCCTTTAGACTGAAAATCCTATAGAATATATTTGGAACTACAGGGAAGATGAGATTACTTTGGAAGCTAATTATTTATTTTAAATCAGAAATGCATGTGGTGTTTCTAGGACCTGTTTGATGGTTCTCTGCTTCCTTCCTCTCAGATTATCTGACGTAAAGGTAAATATTTCCATTATAGCTCCCCCAAGCAATATTTTATGTGAGCCCTCCTATTCCGAAGTAAAAATTGAAAAAAACCCCACCGAAACCACAAACAAACAGCCTGTACAAGGTTAGCCCTTTAATTTATGAAGAACGTTGAGAATTGTTCCTTTATCTCTGATCTTATTTTAATCTACCTTAGAGATGTTCATTTTCTAAGATAGTATTATACAGTATAGTGTGCCTCTGCAAAGATGTTTAGGTTAAGTCCAAAGGAAAATGTTACCCTTAAAAATTAATCCTGCTCAATTTCACTGTAAAAGGTGCCTAAACTGCAATAATTATAAAGATTAATAGCATCCAAACAAGTGTTTATCAAAAACCATGAGATGTTTGCAAGGTCAACACATGATGTCTGCTATTTTTTCCATCAGGGAAGAGAGGCACAGCCTCCATAGTTGCACCTCCCACAGCCTTGCCTCTGCCTTGCCTCTCTACGAGACTTGGGCCACGGAAGAAAAGTGAAACTTGCTCTTGAGGAGCTTGTACCGAGGTTGCAGAATTAACAGAAAGAGACAGCGTGCAGCCACAGAGCAGTTGGTGATCTCACTTGGGAGCCTGGCTGTGGGTGGGAAATGCCTCCACTTACAGAGGCGATGGAGATGAGTATGGTATAGTGCACTTGATGTTTTTTTTCATCCTCCACCCCCAGCAGGGCTGTCTGTCACGGGCTGCCGGGGCATGGAATTGCCACTTGCCCCGAGCGTGGGAATGGGAGCGCCCAGCCGTTCACATCTCCTGCGCGCCATTTAACGGAATCAATTAGACAAGACAGACCGTCAGTTTCCCCACCCCCTTTCCATTTCTGTCAGATCTATATACGTCCTAATTATTTCAGTTTGGGATGCCAGAGCTGTTTCCTGGATAGATCTGACCATCCTTAAACAAAAAGAGAGGAGGCGCACACGTGGATTTTTGGAGTAAATATCACTTTCATTTCCAGTGCTAGGCGCAGAGTAAGACACAGAATGTTTTTAACACTTTGACAAGGGAGGAGGCAATCTCGTCTCCATCATGTCTTTCTGCTTCAATAGCCTCCTCAAGGAAACCTTCTCGGAACAGAGAAGCATCTGTGCTCGCTTTTTGAATAGAAGAATAAAAATCAGCCATCACTTCTTTCATCCTTGTGCAGCTCCACCGAGGTCTCAGTAGATATAAATTGTTAAGCTTGCCCACACTTCAGTGTAAACTTTTTTGAAAGCCTGGTTTCATATTATTTGAAATAAACCCCTCAATGCTTTTTCTAAGATGAATGCAGACTGATTTTTTTTTTCCCCAGTTCAGTCCACACTGTATCATCACCACCAACAATAACCATCATCTTCATCCTAACCAACTACCAGCTTTATTTTTAAAGCCATTTCATTGCAATGAATCATTTTGCAAAATGAAACAGCATTTCCAAATAGCTTTCTAAAAAAAATCATCTCAGCCCAGTTAAACAATAACTGGTCTGGGTTTCTCTTTATTTATTTATTTAACAGCAATAGTTGCACATGCACTGTTTACCATCAGTAGCATTTCCTTGTTGCAGCATTTAGCTTCTGACAACTTCATATTTTGGACTAAGTATGCCATTTAATTCCCTCCACTCCCACCTCTAGCTGTAAAAATGTTACATTCAATAAGCATTCCTGACCTTTCTCATTTTTTTTTTTAACTGTCTCTTGCAGTAGTCTTTCATTTTCACACGGTGTACGATGATCTTGAAGGAGTTTTTACTTTCGGTTATCTAGCTTTATGAAGACCAAAACACTCATACAGCTAGATAACCAAAGATAACAACTCGCTTCCCTCAAAGCTGCTTTTTTTTTTCCTTGCTCGAATCCAGATTGTTTTTTCTGATAAACATGTAGTTTCCTCCAAGAGTACTAGTGCTGCTTTAAAATAGTCATCCTTTTATGCAATTGTGACCTCATATGCATGTGTGTGTGCACGCGCAGCTAATAACATCCAGAAGAGATCTGTTGCCTTCAAAGTTTATTCCGAACTTTTTCTTTCAGCCAGTAATTTCCGGCAGCGATAGCCAACAATTCATCTGTTAATTTCAGAAAATAAACCCAGCTATTAAGGTGGATCAAGTTGTGATAAGACTGAAAAGCATCCATCCCTTCACAAGCCTCTATAAAGATGTAAAGTCATCAGCAATTTCCAGCGCAGTGTAAGGAGGAAAAAAAAATCCCAGTTCAGTAGAAAGCGACAAGATGATTCGAGGATCCAGCTCCTGATCCTTTTAGATTATGCATGGTACAGAGAGCTTTTTACCAAATGGTGGCAGCTTGATTGCAAATATCTTGCATGTATGTGTGTTTTAGGGGGGGAAGATCCTCGCTTTCTCAGGGCTCCTAGAGCTAGGAAGAAGACGCGGTCTTGATGACTTGCTGCTGCCCTCGGTCTGAAAGAAGGAGAAAAGGGGCATCATTGGAGGGCTTTCAGTGCCAAAATGTGGACCAGCCCGGCAAGGTCAGAGGTCCTGGACCGCGGGAGACCAAGGTAATGATGATGTCATGAGAAATTTCAAGTACACATGGTTATTGATATGCATGAGTGATCAGCGATCTGCCCCTGCCAGCGGCAGCCTGGGACTAAGCCCAACATTGACGACTCTACCGCTCCCGACTGCAGGAAAATCCACCTGCCACATTTAACTTCTTTCTTGCTAGCATAGATTGCTCTAATATCCAAAGACTGGAAGAATTCTCTCTCTAAGGATAGATAAAAGCATTTCAGATCTGCGGAACGTCTTTGCCTGCATTTCTCTTTTGGCAGCTTCTGCCTATGCAGAGACGTGAGACACTTTGCTATACCTTAAAGTAGGGCCTTGCTTTCTGAGACCGGGGATCAAATCTGTGTTATGCAGTGAGTCGATGTGTAATTACATTGACAATTTGCCCTGCTGTGATGTGTTTTAAATGGCTTCACAGCTCGGTCATGTTTTGTGTCTATAGTGTTTTACAGGTATTTACACTGGGACGACTGTGCAACGCATTTTCCTCTATATGTTTATTTGGAATGCTGCTAGCAGCAGACTCCAGCTTGTCTCCAGTGTATTCTATAGCATCTATTCTCTGTCTCTCTCCTCGTCCCCATTTCCCAGTGTGTGTGGTGTGGGGTGTGTGGGTGTGGTATGTTAGAATGCAACACAGGTGAATATTGCAGCAAATGGTGAAATGCCTTAATAAAAATGCTGATTTATTGTTTATTTTTATTAACCTCGTACTTAGAGTGAAGAAATGCATGCTTACATTACTCAAGAAATCGATGAAGGCAAGTCTTTCTAAACTGTTAGAATGCATTAAGTACAGTTTTAGGATTTAAGTCTCTCAATTCACCCCTCCCTCACATTATACTTTTAATTATTTAAAATTATAATTTGTATAGAATTTTTCTAAGTCTAAAGTCCAAACAATAAAGGTTTCTTGACTATACATGATACAATGAAACTCTGGACTGAGATCTACAATATTTACTGTTGAAATTAATAAATGTACTTCAACAGCTCATACATACTGTGGTTGGTATAAGATGCATATTGAAAAATTCAGCACAGACAGAATATGGACTGCTCTGCACTTCTAAAGGAATTATTACTTATAATTCACGCTGCTAATATTCTTTTATGGTGTAAAATAAAGCATAATACATAATGCTTTATGTTCCTGTACAGTTATAGGGAATACATCTCACTGCATTTAAATAGATTTCTTTGTAAATTAAGCTGTTTGCATTGTTACTATTTTTAAGAGGAAATATTTAAATGCATGGAGTTAAACTGAAATTCTTGTTGTTCTATACTGACTGTATAGCCTGCTCACATAATAAAGCATATGTGTGCTTGTATGTACACAGGGGAACCATGTATATATGCGTAGGACTAAGTACATGTATGTATAGGTATTTGCATTTAAATATATATATATAATATGTGGTTACACTGTAAAATTACAACTATATAAACCAGTCTATTTTATATCATAGATTAATATTACAAAAGCATGAAAATGGGAGAGCAATATAATTTATCAGACAAGTCCTAAAATTAATACTGCCACCAAGAAATAACACATAAACATTACTAATGTGCCAAATCCTGAATTCAGTAGTGATATTACTAATGAGGCCATTCATTTGTGCTTTCAGATTATCAGCCTCTGAAATTGAGCATCATTTTTTTAAATGCATGTTAGATACTCTGGTATAAGGAAACACTGCAGTTTGCCACCAGTACTTGGTATATATGAGACATATGAGCTAATTGTGCCAGTGCTCTTTTCAGATTATACAGTCTGGCATAAAATGTTTAGAATTCTTATAACTGTACTATTCGTTACTGTGTTTCTTCATTACTTCTCAGGCTGTCCAGTCACAACAAGGATGACAATTAGACACCTGATATATCTAAAAGCACATGATCATTTTGCTATGTAAAATTCTAATGAGCTTCTCTGAATTGGCAGTTAGACAGAAAGATGTTTTTTCTTGCAATAGCTAGAGGCAGCAGTATTAGTGGTTAGGCATGTGTTACATACAATAGGACTGTGAATTTATGCATTACATTGTCAGAGGCATGAAAATTCATGTATTCCTTGTGTATGTGTGTGTATGTCTATGCTTATATAGATATTTCTATATATAATACATATTAACACAGAAACATGTACACATTAATGTGTGCATTAAAGCATGTCACCATGTTACAGGATTTGCAGTTAAATGCAAGACATTTTATTGGAAATTAGTATGTTTCAAAGATGCAAAATATGCCTTTAAAGCATCAAGCTCTGTTCTCAAGACCACCTTACTCACACACTGACTTAAGAAGCAACAGCAATACTGTCACATTTTGTTGATTAATCATTGGAGCCTCAGAAAGTCAAAATAGCCAACATGACAATTATAACCTAGCTGTTCATTAGCCATATTGCCAATTTAAATTTTCTAACTTTCAGTCATCTGGTAGGGCCTTGAAATCGAGGGGTGCCCAGTAAGACTGCACAAAAATATTTGCTTATTGTGAATATCACAAAAAAATAATCTATACAGCAGTTGTTAATTTTTTCTAAAATCACTTTAGAATGTTCTGCATATTGGAAGATACGGAATCCAAACGTGATTGCCATGCTTGTTTTCTAATCTTTCTATAGGCCTCCACACATCTATGATGTAAAGAAGAAACATCCCCTGTGTATTTTTTAAAAATAAACAGTCTCTATTTACTTTACAGAGGAATACTTATGATCCTCTAATTATTACAGACTTGTATTCCCATCTTCCGTATGGAATACACATAGGAACCCTATTTAAACTGCTATGAAGTACATAACTGTATAACATTATATGAATCCTCTTTTCATACTAAATTAGAATAGAATTCACATAAATGTAAAACATGTCACACCAATACAATCCTGGTAAGTATTTCCTGCATAATATCCCTTTCCTTTCAGCCAGGTAAGCCACTTGACTGGCTTGCCTTCTAATAAAAGTGTCTTATTTCTTTTGTGACCACAATTTAATTTTACAGGCAACTGCAGATTATATTTCTGTTATGTTGAACATATGGTATGCAAAGGGATATCTAATACAAATCCAAATTACAAAATAAGAAAAGGCAGACTATCAAGAATTCAAAATCTTGGGGAAAAAAAGAAAACCACACTCAGTAATTTCACATGGATACACTGCATACTGTTAAAGAACATGTTCTATCATCTGACTTTTATTATTAAACAAAAAAATAAAAATACCATTTCTTGTCGTGATTGTCATTTCCTATGGTCTTCCTGCACTGATTAAATCTGAAAAATAGCCACAAAAAAGGCAAAGGATCATAATTTAAACAATTTCACTGTTCTTGTTCATTAAATGTATGTGAATAGATAAATGCACGTGTGTTCAGGAGGTGCTGTGTATATCAACATTTGGAGATTATTGAATAAATTACTAAAATGCTTGACTAGATTAAACAGGGAAATAACTAGCCACACTTCCTGCAGAAGATCTAATATGACATAGAACAGATACGAGTAATGTACTTCCGTATCTGCAGGGTTAAATGTGGTAATTAATATTTACAGGACATAATTATGAACAAGAAAAACAAATTCCAGAGTTATTTGTGGAGATCTATTAAAAAAAAAAAAGTTTAGGAATATTTGGGGCTGCTGAATAGAGATGCTGAAAGCTACAGAGGCATATATAATATTTGCATACTGTAAGCTGTCAGTTACTTAATAAAGGATGGAGGCTCCATCTACCCTTCAGTTCAAAACATGCAAAACACATTAAGCCAGTATTTTTCCGATAGAATTTCCGTGTCTTTCATATCACTGATGTCCTGAAGTCACGATCATTAGAAAGGCATGGTCTATATTTACAAAACTGTTCCTATATCAAGAGCTGTATGTGTAAATAAATATAATAATCTAATCACTGTCATTGCATCATATCGATTACATCAGCTTTAGTTTAAAAGCATATTATTTCTTACAAAGTAACTGTGTTCTTCTATTTTATGGTAAATTATTTCCCCCATTTCATGAATCCCGGGCTAGAATTGTTCTTGGAGAGGTATGCTACTTGGTGGGTGGGTGGGTGAGAGGGAGGACTAAAATAGAAGCACCATTGTAGAAGTCCCTTGCTTCAATTATGCTCTCTGCCTACCGGCGGCCCGGAGGGCTCGCGCCAGGGCTGG
>NW_010514398.1:0-5740 GCF_000687285.1 Phaethon lepturus
AGTGCCTTGCCCCTGCCCCGCTGCCCAGCCCTGTGCTACCGGTGCCCACCTCTCCCTCTCTTGCAGGGTCGGTGTCCGCCTGGTCCCGGCCCTCGCCGAGGAGGGGAGCCTGAAGGTCCTGCAGCAGCTCCGTGTAGATTGGCCCTCTGGCTCCGGCGGCTTAGCCCTCCCTGACACTGTTTCAGCCTTGAAGCGAGCGCTGGGCCAGTCACCCTGTGCTGCAACTTGGGAGCAGGGGCCAGGCACAGGCGTGCTGCCCGAGGATGTCATCTGTACAGTGCACTTGAGGAGCTTCGTGGAGCAGCAGGGCTTGGTGGGCTATGACCCCAATCTAGATGTCCTTCTTGGTGAGCCTCACATGTACACTGTCTCTAGTGTGACAGCAGGGAGGTGGCCGGCTGCAAACAGGCCGGTTTCCTTTTTCCCAATTATTTTTACATAAGGGGCATTCAGATCCAAACTGCCTTCTCCTTTTATTCCCCTTCAGTCTGGTTTCAGCCAGAAACGCAGACAGCCTGGGGGAGCCCTGATGGGGTGGGATGGCAGAGGGGTGGCAAGCCCTCATGTCCTGCTCTGAATGTCCTTCCTCCTTTCAGTCACAGAGGGGAAGCTGCGGTCCCTGGCTGAGCTGCAGCAAGCCGTCCTGCAGTGCACAGTGAGTAACCTTGCCGGCACTGCCTGCCTCTCGCTTTCCCAGTGTTGTTTCTTTCTGTCTGACCTGTGAGCTCCCTGCTGTGCTCCGCTGCAGGCTGGAGGCCAGGGGAGCTGCTGCAACATCGTGCATGTGGTGAGCTGCGAGGAGGAATTCCAGCAGCAGCAGCTGGATCTGCTGTGGAGGATTTTGGATCCAGGGCCCCACACAGCTTTGCAGGTGAGGAACCTCCCACCCTCCTCACTGTGGCCCCCAGCATCTTTGCACTCAGCCAGCCTCCTTCAATCCTGCAGCGAATGCTGAGGCCCAGCCTTGCCCCCTTGTGAGGTTTCCTTTTCTCTTTTTCCCTCCACACTCTTGCCCAGGTGGTGGAGCAGCTTCTCTGTCCTTGGGATTTCAGTGCTAAAGAAGCAGGGGCAGGAGAAGACTGGGGGGACGCAGCTAGAACAGGGCTGTTTTTAGTCCAGTTCTCCTGCAATGTGTTTTGGTGGAGCTTCTTTGACCCCAGCCCTAGCCTCACCTCTCCCTTTCAGAAACATCTTGTCTGTGGGCCAGTGAAGGTGACAAACCCCTCATCACCCATCGGGGCAGACCAGTACTTCCAGTAAGTTGGTGTGCAGCAGGGTGCCTGCTGTACTGCTCACCTGCAAAGGCTCCCTGTGCCCTGCTGGGTCCCATGGGCACCCAGGCAGCCACGCTGCAGCGCTGAGCGAGCTCTGCCACATGGAGAGTTCTGTAAAGTTCCTGCATTCTGCTCTTCCATGGCCTCAGGGCTGTTTTGAGAGGACTGGAGGTGCAGAACAGAGGTGCCTTCCCCACTCCCAGTGGCCTCCTCCAGCAGTGCTGCTTCTGGCCCTCTTAGTGCTGCCAGGGGGCTGCCAGGAGGAGAGGCAGTAGCAGGAGCAAGGCGCTGCAGTGGTGCAGGGTGGTATCTTTCTGCCTTCCCGTGTTAGAGCATGGCCTTGGCGTGGGGACAGCCCTTTCTCAGCCAAGAGGCAGAGCCTGTGCCTGGCGCAGGGGCTTCCTCGTGGCCCTCTCCAGGCAGCGGCACAAGGGGCTAGCCACAGTGTGGCTGTCCCTGCCCGGCTCCTCGAGGTTGGGTACTGCTTTTGCTTGGCTGGGTCACTGCTGCAGCTGGGATGCCCCAAGAAGCCTGAAGGCTAGTGGAGCCCTGGGACGCTCTCTGGGGCCAGTTCAACCCAGGGGTGGTGGCTGTGAGTGTCTGTTCCTCCCAGGCTCCGAAAGCGCCAGATGTATGAAGCCTCTGTGATGAAGTACGGGGAGCTTGCACAAGGTGAGAGTTTGCTTTGTGGCTCTACGTGGATGCTGCTCTATCTATCTCCATCTCTGCTGCTCCCATGAGTCTCCCATCTGTGTCTGCAGCCAGTGGGGCTCTCACCTGCATGGTGCTCCCTCTCCCCTCTGCCATGAAGCCAGGTGCTGACCTTAGTTGGGTGAAGGCGTCTAAACCACCATGCAGGGCACCAGCACAGAGCAGCACCTGCAGATGGGGGCCAGTGGGCGTTCCTCCCTGGATGCTGGGGGTAATGTTATGCAGGAATGGAGCAAGCTGTGCCTAATGCCACCTGTGCTCTCCACAGATCAGGCCTGGACTGAGGTGATTGATACACTCACTGTGGCTGCCATCAGGTTTGAGATGCTGAGCACTGCCCACCAGAGTCAGGTAGGACAGTGGTTCGTGCAGAGTGGGGGCACGCAAGCTGTGGGAACATCAGAGCGGCCTGGACTGTGACTGCACCAGGGGAGGTTTAGATTGGATATTAGGAAAAATTTCTTCACCGGGAGGGTGGTCAAGCATTGGAACAGGCTGCCGAGGGAGGTGGTGGAGTCACCATCTCTGGAAGTGTTCAAAAAACGTGTGGACGTGGTGCTTCAGGGCATGGTTTAGGGGGCATGGTGGCGCTGGATTAATGCTTGGACTTGATGATCTTGAAGGTCCTTTCCAACCTTAGTGATTCTGTGATTTTTCCTGCCTTCAGATCACCCTGGACCTGGAAGACAGCAGCATCTCCACAAAGGGAACCAAAAGCGGTGCCTTTGTGATGTACAACTGTGCCCGGTTGGCCACGCTCTTTGACACCTACCAGCGGGCTGTGGAGCGGGGTGAGCATCAGCCCCATGACCCTCCTCGAACAGCCACTCCTGGGCTGTTCCTCATGCCTGCAGCCACAGGGGCTTCTCTGGGCACAAGAAGTCTCCCACCTCCTTTCCAGGCACATACCCTCCTCTGCCACCAGCATCAGAACTGAACTTCTCCTGCCTCCGGGAGGAGGTGAGTGCTGAGAAAGTGAATACAGGGACCTGTGTGCCCTTAGCTCCAGTGATGGATGCTGCTTGCCCAGGAGGGTCCGTCCCTCTCCAACACACATAATCCTTTCACAGGGTGAGTGGCTCCTGCTCTTCAACTATCTCCTTCCCTTCCCCGAAGTCCTGCAGCAGGCAGCGCAGCTTCCCCCATCCAGCAAGGGGATTCGCATCACAGCCAACACAGAGACAGTAAGTGCCATGTGCCAGAGCACCCGTGGGTGCTGCTTCACCAGTGCCAGCCCCAGGGCAAGGCTATGTGCTACTGGTGAGTGACACAGGGGTGGTGCTGAGGGAAGAGACTGCAACACCCCTGGGGCTGCTTCTGCTGTGCTTGGGGTGGAGAAGGGCCCAAGACCAGCCAGACCCCCCTGTCAGCAGAAGCTCTCTGTCTGCAGGTGTGCAAGTTCCTGATCCAGCTCAGCATGGATTTCAGCTCCTACTACAACCGGGTCCATATCCTGGGGGTGAGTCAGATGTCCCAGGCCATTTGCTGGAGGGTTGCAGCCCTGCAGTCCTTCCTGGAGCTGGACTGCAATTGTGGGGCTTTGCAGTGCCAGGGGTGTGATGCAGCCTTGCACCAGTCCCTCGTGGATGTGTCTGCAGGGTGCAGAGGCAGCAGTGCCTCTAGGGCCAGCCCATCCAGGGGATGCCACCAGCCCCAAGTTGCTGCCTTTCTCCCTGCAGGAGCCATTCCCTCACCTCTTCGACCAGATGTTTGCACGCCTCCAGCTGCTGGGAGCAGTGAGGGATGTGTTCCACAGCGCCCTGGCAACTCTGCACCTCCCTCCTCTCAGCCAGATCTGAGTCACCACTGAAGAGCCGTGCCACAGTGTGACAGGGATGAGGACAATGTGCCATGAGGGGAAGGAAGGGGCACATCCTCCCTGGCAGGGTGACAGACTGCCTTACGGTCAGGCAGGGAGCCAGTGGACACCTCAGCCCCATGCATTGAGGATTTGGCTATACACACCCCATAGCTATGCCCAGCGTGGGAGATGGGTATATATGCCACATCCACATCAGCAAAAGGGAGGAGGCGTGCAGCACCCTCCAAGCAAGGCTGGGGAGTACCAGGGGAGGCAGCACCAGGGACCACAGCACCACAAAGCCAGGCACCAACCTCGCTTCCCTCAAAGTTGTTTATTGAAGGTTGCTCCATGCTGGCAGGGAGCTCCTGAGGCTCAAGGCTCCCACACTGGGCCCTGGACCAGGCCCTGATACCGGAGTCCAATACACTTGTTGCTCGACAAATACTGTGTGTGTCTGACCCCAGCAGAGCACCTTGCCCCATGCAGGGCCACATGCAGCTTCTTGCCCTTCCCTGTGCTCTGACTGTGCTGGGACCTACTGCTGTGCAGAACAACTTGCTCAGCTTGAGGCAGGACTGAAAGAGTGGGTAGAGATGTGGTTCAGGCTGGCACAGCACACCTTGGGCTGCAGCCACTCACCCTGCAGGGTGCTGTCTGTGGAAGATCAGTGTCCCCACTCCTTTCAGCACAGTCCCCAGCACCCCAGGGACAGGGCAGGCACACAGGGCCCTGTCCCAGGGAGCATGATGCTGGACCCTGCTACACCAGCACCTGACTGGTCTTGGCCTCAAGCTCCCAGGGCCAGGCACAGCACTCGGCACCCTCCTGCACAGGAGGAACTTGTGTGCAGGGTGGGCCATGACAACCCCATTCCTTTATTGCCTGGAGAGCCATAGGCTGGTGCAGGATGGGCCACACCTGCCTTCTCCCCCTGAATCCACCAGCCTCAAGCACCCCAGGTGATGCTTTGCTGTCCCCAAGGGCCCAAGCACACCCATCTCAAGAGGCAACACATCAACACAGGCTGGGATAGGCTGGGGTCATGGGCAGGGTGCCCACCCCAGGCCCCAGGCAGGCAGGGAGCAGGATATGCTGCTTGCCTGCCCCGTTACTGGGGAGCCTCTGGTGGCAGGGGCTCAGTGGGGGCCATCCCGCACAGCATCTCCAGGCCCTGCCCGCAGAGTATGCAGTAGTAGCGCAGCTCCCCGCCAGCCTCTGCCACCTCCCAGCAGTCCAACTCTGCCAGGTCGGGCACATGGAAGAAAGTGGTGCTGAGCGCGTCCAGCCTGCCCGGGCCTCGGCGCCACAGTGTCAGGCGCTGGTCTACTGAGGCAGAGAGCAGCAGGTCCAGACGCAGCACCCGGATCCCTGTCACGTGGGCAGCATGGGCGCAGGGCCTGGCCACCTGCTCCAGGAGACGCAGGCAGGTCCCTGCTGTGCCCTTATCCCTGTCCAGGGCCACCTCCAGCAGGCAAACGTGGATGGAGCCATCATCGCTGCCACTGGCCACCAGGTACTGTCCCTCTGGTGTCTCGCAGACATGGAGGCTGTTCACACCACAGCTGTGGGCCATGACGGTGAGCAGCGGGGTACCCAGGGCTGGGAAAAACAGGCTTAGTCAGGAGAGTGACCCTTCCCTCAGCCAGAGGGAACAGAGGAGTCACCAGTATGGCCTCCCTTGGGAGGCAGGGCAGAGCTGCCAGCAGCTGCACCCACCCAGGGGCTGCATCTCTCCCTCTGCTCGGTGCAGGGCATCCACTGCATCCGCAATGGGGCTGGTGATGTCCCAGAAGGCGACGCTGCCATCGGTGGCCGCACTGCACAGGAGGTGCCTCCTAGAAGGGAGGCATTGGGGAGGCCTCCAGCTGCAGCCCTGCAACAGGCGGCCCCGAGGGTCCCCACCAATACTCAGGGAAGCGGCAGAACAGTTCCCACAGACTGATTTCTCCCT
>NW_010514398.1:5825-7332 GCF_000687285.1 Phaethon lepturus
AATGCCTGCACCTTCAGCACACAGCGTTGGTGGTGAAATGACTCCGCCACTAGCACCAGCTTCCGGGCGGCCTCCAGCAGCCCAAAGACCCTGCATTGGAGCAGAGGGCAGTTGGCCATGTGAGAAGGGGGCTTCTGGTGCCTCTGCTCCCACTTCCCACCGTGTGCCATCCTGCTCCAGGCTTGGAGACAGCCACGTCCACAGCAGTAGCCTCCCCAGTGAGCCTGCTCTGTTCCGGTCACCAGCCCCAGCTCTGTTCTTGTCACCAAGCCCCATGATGGCTCCTCACCGGACCGATCCGTCACTGCATGCGGCTGAGAGAAACTTCCAGGGCGTCGGCAGCTGCTCTGTGGTGGTCCCAGGCACAACCGAGAGGGACATGTACCTGCAGCAAACACATGATGTTAACCAATGCCACAGTGATACCTGTGGCCCCAGGGAGATGGGTGGCCCAGCAGAGCACCCTAAACCCAGTGTGGGACACAGCTCTGAGTACTCAGTAAAGGCAGGAGGGTAAGGCCGAGCCTTTTCTATACCCCAAAAAGTCCCTCAAGACCCAGCCAGTGGGCACAGAACACCAGGGACATGTGCCTAAAGGGAGCCAAAATGCCTCCCTCTGCCTCGGCTGAGCCCACAGCCATGTGGAGTGGGTATCCCTATGGAGGCCAGCATGATTCCCAGTGCCCTCTGAGACTGCAATCACTGCTAACCCTGCCTCAGGCAGTCCCTGAGCATCACCTCGTTTCTGGGTCCATCTTGACAAGCCTATGCCTGTTCTTCTTCCGCTCCCAGTGCTCGTCCAGCCGGTGGGAGGCCACATGGATGACCTGGCAGGCCACAGCACTGTCGGAGGTTGTGTCCCTGGCACACAGCAGCCGGTAGCACTCAATCTGTGCCCGGCCGCCCGCAGAGAAGAGCAGGGTGGACAAGCCCTCGTCACCCAAGTCCTTGTCGCTGGGTCCTGTGGGGCTGGCCACTGCCAGTGCCCTCACACTGGAGATGTGGTCGCTGAGCCGGGCAAGGGGCACAGCCATCCGGGAGCACTCACTGAGCACCAGGACGCAGGCCGTGGTGTCCTCACTGCCGGTGACAAAGACATTAAGGGTGGTGTGGCCGGGCACCTCCACTGCCCCCAGGCGTCGCACGCAGGCTATCTCCCGCCCGTGCAGGGACGCCAGGAGCACCTGCTGCTCACAGGGCTTGGCCTCGTGGTGGTACAGCATCACATCCCCGCACTTGACGAAGGCAAAGGCCTCGGCTGAGGGGCTGCTGCAGTAGCTCCAGGAACGGTGCCCCCCGCCGCAGGGGATGCAGTGGAGGTTGTCGCCGGTCTTGCTGCTCCACACCACAAAATTGTCAGCGTGAAAGCCCAGCACAAGCAAGTCCCCGTCCTGGGTAAAGCGCAGCTCCTCGATCCACTGCAGCCCTTTGCAGGGCCTGTGCTTCCGCAGGACCTCCAGCTGCTGGCCCTCCAGGCGGAGCTGGCGGTAGACGCCATCCCGGCCGG
>NW_010514398.1:7391-7744 GCF_000687285.1 Phaethon lepturus
CCTGTCTTGCCGTGGAGTCCAAAGAGCATGGACAGTGGGCTCTCAAGGGGAAGAGCCCCTTTGTGCAACAACCAAGAGAGCGGCGACTCGCTGCCAGAGTCCTTGGTGACCAGGTTGGTGCCACCATCAGCAATGCTGATGTTTTCTGCAGCCTGCCCTGAGTTGCTGCTGCAGGGGAAGAGGACGAGGGAGCCCCGGCGGTCCCCGCAGACCAGGAGCCCTCCCTGGGGCAGGAACGCCGCACAGGTGTGCCAGCGCTGCTTGCAGGGAGGCAGCAGGTAGCGTCCCATGAGCCGCACCGAGGGTGCCTGCCTGGGGTGGTGGGTAATATCCAGCCAGAGCATCTCTCCGTC
>NW_010514399.1:0-202 GCF_000687285.1 Phaethon lepturus
CGTCCCCCTGGGAGCCGCCGCCTTGCCTTGCGGTACCTGAGCTGCTCCGCGCTGGCCTCGTAAGCTTTCACCATTTCTTTGCTTCTTTCCAGGTGACTCTGGAGGTTCCCGACCTTCCGGCACAGCAGCGCCAGGCCCTTCCGCCCCTGCGGGCCCATGTTTCCCGTATCCTCCGGAGGAAGGGGCTGCAGAGAACTGGGGC
>NW_010514400.1:0-598 GCF_000687285.1 Phaethon lepturus
AAATGTGCAATGGCCCCCACTCTTGGAAAAAAAAAAAAAATCCAAACCAAAACCAAACCAACCCCCCTCCCCTAAAACTGGCTCAACAGAGACTTTCCCTGCTAGCCGCCCCGTCCCTGCGGGATGCGAAGGGACCGGAGAAACACGCTCGATGAAGCACACACATCCCCGCAGGAGGAAAAAGCAGGGGAGAAGGGCTGCAGATCTGAAAGCAAAACTACTTGCACGAAACTCTTTTGCTGGGTGCTTCCTGGTAAAAGAAACTCAAATTATTTCACCTTATGGGGTGACAAAGCGCAGGGCTGGTGTGGATGGACAAGAGGACAAACCAGGAGCGTTCCCCTCGCTGGGCTCCACAGCCAGACCCTGCCCCATGTTGTTACAGAAGGTAAAACACGGCAGCGGTTCGCCCTGGGGGTTCGCTGCGGCCACGCATGCAACCACCGCGAATTTGGGTTTGACAGCTGACCTACTGTCGGCCATTTGGGAGCCGGCGTTTTGGCCGAGCGACCGCAAGCAACGTCCCCAGGGATGGCGGCACGGCCGCAGCGGCCACCTCTGGGATGCGCCCACCTCTGGGATGCGCCCACCCCGGGAA
>NW_010514400.1:719-1626 GCF_000687285.1 Phaethon lepturus
CCACCTCGGCAACGGAAACCTTCCCAGATAAAAACCTATCCATCAATTCCCGCGCTCCTCCAGGCTGCCCTCCGAGGAAAGCGCTGATCCCGTCCCTTTCCACAGCCCTTCATCGAGGCCAAAGGGAAGCGCAATAAACAGCGGTGAAACCCAATTAATCTTCCGTTTGCGTTTAGTGCAAAGTCTGATCTTCCCCGGGCAGGATGGGGAAGGGAGCTGCAAGTCTCCCAATGACACAGCCGTCACCCAGAGAGGACACGTGTTGCCTGGTGCCTACCAGCCCCTGTGATATTTGGTCTCATTATTACTTTTTCTGGAGACGTAACTCCTGAAATCACGTAAGTACAAGAAAACCTCTGCTTTTCCTTCAGCAAAAAGTTATCTTTTTACTCTCCAAACTGCAGAGAAAAGCCTAAAATCCTGGGTGTCCATCTGAAGGCGAAGGAAAAAGAAATCAAGGAGCGTGTCCTCAAAGATTTGCTGCATTTTTAGCCAGAATTGAGGAACCCCGGGGTCATTTGACTCCCAGCACTGGAAATCCTGGTCTCTGCAAGCGGGGAAGGGGCCGGAGCGGGAGCAGGGAGCGCAGCCTGAGCTCCCGGGGGATGCGGGCACTTACTGCCTGGTCTGCTCCCGGTTGGCGTAGGTGACGTTGACGACGGCCGTCTCGCTGTCCGTGTTCACTGCGAGCGAGAGCGGCAGAAATTAGAGCGGCTGCGCAAACGCCTCCGACCCAGGACCCCCCGAAAAGCGGAGAGACCCCCCTCCGACGGGTCCCCGCTCCGACAAGTCCTCTCTGGGGCTCCCCAGGGATTTGCAAACGTTCTTCTGCTGCAGGGGAGGAGAGCGTCCGCGGGCTCCGGCCCCGCTGGGACTCATCCTGGGCGGCACAGACCCTCCTGCCTTA
>NW_010514401.1:0-300 GCF_000687285.1 Phaethon lepturus
TGATAGGCAGAGTTAGGGGTTTTTAAGCATGCTTGGCTTGGCGGTTTTTTTCTTGGACCACACAGGCCTTCCCTGAGGCATCATTCCTAGCAAAATTAGACCACTGCGAGATTTATTGGCTGAGGGGAGAGCTGGAGTTCAGTTCTCTGTCATCAGGTTCATACGCAGTAACTCCAGGCGGGTGCGCGGCCTGGGCCCACGTCCCCATCCCCGCTGTGCGAGGGGTGGGCAGGCATGCTCAGGGCCTGCCTGCCCTTGCCCTTTGTCTGGCGGGGGATGTGGCTGGGGTTGGTTCTCGCC
>NW_010514401.1:331-12650 GCF_000687285.1 Phaethon lepturus
TGCTTGTGCCCCCTGGGAGGGGGTGCTGCTCTGACACCCCCCCCCGCCCCCAGGCGGGCCAGGTGAGGTGGAAACCAGGCAGGAGGTGACAGGGGGGTGGCAGAGCATGGGCAGGGGTGTTTGCTGTGGAGGGATATCCCTGTGGATTTGACGGGGAATAACTTGACCCGTAGGGAGATGTTGCACTAGCCTGAAGCAGCCTGCCTCTGAAAGGGCAAGTATAAACCCCTGGGGGACAAAAGTGTGTAGTGCCGGGTCTTTGGAATGTGGGAAGGGACTTGGTAGCCTTGGTCCTTCAGCCAGGAAGGCTGTTCCCAGCCTCAGCAGTGGTGGCCCGTGGGGCTGCTGTGGGGAATGGCAGAAGGTCTGCCAGGATCCAGCTGAGCCTCTGGGCTTGACATGGGAGGAGCAATGGAGAAGAGCCCCTGGGAAGGTCACAGTGTTCTATATCATCGAAGCCTCACTGTGACCAGACACAAGCCTGAAAGAGAAAAGTTCATCTTCACAGGCAGTGTCAGGCTTTGGAAAGTACGGGGTTGTGGGCTGTGTGTTAGAGTCTAACCACCTACAGGGAAGAGTAGATGATGATTTCAGGCTCAGTCTGGTTTTTCCCAGCCTGAAAATGTCTGGTGTGGCTTCAGAGTGATCAGGGAGCGTGGCATCATGCTGCAGCACAACCATCAATGGTACCCTGCTACCTTGAGCTTCACCCAGCGGCTTTTCATCCCCTTTGCTTCTGTTCCCTATGCCGCAGCGCGTGTAGGTTTGTGGGGTAGCTGCAGCTAGAGGGACGTATCTGCAGACCTCTCTGCACCTGGACACCAAAAAGTGCCGATAATCCCATGGGAGCTTTCACTCTCTCCCCTTGCCACCAGCAACTGATGGCCTCACAGACCAGACAGGCATGCACATCGCCTTTCAGGCCACTCAGCTGTGTGTCTGGACACAAAACACTCCCATGTGAAGGTCGTCCTCCAGAACTGACTCAGAAAGTGAGCTGGTCTCCTGCTGCTCCTCTGCAGGAGCCTAAGCAGGAGGAGATGGAAGATGGCTCTGTTCCCTGGGGCTTCTTTTGGCACAGGTAGCGCTCAGCGCAGCTCAGGAGCATTGATTTTAGCACACCACTGACTTGACAAGCCGCTTGCCAGAGGGTTTGGGCTGGCTCGTTGGGGACCACCCTCCTTCTCCCACGCATTAACATTGTGTCTAGCCCTCTGCTTTCCATGCACGGCACTGCACTGCTGCCTTCCAGCATGCTCCCAGCGCAGGCGCCCGAAGCATGTCTTCGGTACCCTTGGGCGACTGAGAAATACAGTCTTGCAAATATTGCATTGCAAATGTCAGTCTTATTTGCAATGCAATAATGTTTTGAGACATTGAGGTCATTATGTATTAACCTGGCAATGACACTGTTTAATCTTCCCAAGAGGTTGGAATCAAAGAGAAAACATATCGAGCTCATTCCCAGGAGTGTCCCTTGCATTTGTGGTTTTATAATCAGAAGAATGTAGCCTGTGTTTTTACTTTGCTAGGTTAGGAAAGGGCCTTTCTTAGCCGTTTGTTTATTCAGAGGTTAATGCATTAGCTGTAAGGAACCTGCCAGCAAGGGCACAGAACAGGAGCTCTTTTTCTGTCCATGATGGCTGACCTGTCAAAACACTGGTGGTTCAGGTTAGCACCCAGAAGTGCAGTTCAGTGCTTTTTTTCTGGTTACTTGAACATCTTCCACTGAATAAACAGGCTGGAAGAGCCTGGTGTACAGTCTTGTGTCGCTTCTGTATGCCCACTTCTGGACAGAATGGCAAAATGCAGGTGCGGTCCTCATCATTTAAAGTCACTCTCACCATGGTCCTTGCCAGAGGGTGGATGAGGCTTTGGTGGTTTCATGGTTGTTTATTCCACACTTACTTGCCTGTGGTCCCTCCCATGCCAGCTCTCGGTTGGCTGCAATGGCAATTTTTGTTTGGTTCTGTCAGGATTTGATTTGACATCTTCTTCCAATTCAGCATCTTTTGTATGTTATCGAGGCCCAGGCTTAAGTACCAAGGGCATTGACTGCCCCATTGCTACATCCCAGAGTTATCTATCATGCTTTCAGTGCACCCCTTGATCTCTTCAAGAAACGTGACTGCTCCACTCTAGCAATTTTTAGGAATTTCTTGCTAATTGTTTCTTAGCATGAAATTTTTTTAGTGATGCTATTCCTGATGGTGGGCACAGGGGAGGTCTTAGGTCTAAGGACAGGTCTTAGAGTCTAGTCACAAAGTCACTATGGAAACAACCGTCATGTATTTAGATGTTTCCATCCACCACTGAGCTGCGGTGGATGAACTTCTCTTGAAGTTTGTAATGGAGGATAGAGTAGGTTCCTTCTACAGTGCCTCCAGCTAGGCAGGAGCCTGCCTGCTGTGTCCTGAGGGGCTGCAGGTGGGTGCTGTGTGCAGGCAGGCCCTGTGGTGTGTGAACTGGACTGCATGGGTGTCTGCTCCACCTGCTGCTCAGTAGTAACATGCGCTTGAAAGAGGAAAAAAACCCAAACAAGTGACGTATCCAGTTGTTAGCCCAGACCTGGGAAGCACTGAGATGGTGGTCACAGTCCTGCTGCAGAAGCTACGGCCTCCTCATCTCTGTTCCCAGGCTGTCGATACTACAACTCCAACTGTCCTTGCATTTTGCTTTTCTTTCCTCAGAAGCTGTCAAGGCACCAAACTTTTGTACAAGAGTTGGTTACAGAGGGGCATCAGGTCCTAACGTATCTAACCTGAACTACACCCATAGACATGGCAGAAGGCAAGCTGTCTTTCCTCTGTTCTCTTACATATAATATAGCAAATAAAAGCTTGGAAATTACTGTTGAGATAAGAAAGGCCTTCAACATGACTCTGCCTGTGTCTGCAAATTCAGGCTAAATTAGCCATCTCCTAAAGGAGACTGTACCAATATTAAATGGATGTAGGGCATGATCTTTGTCAGCTTTTCTGATGCCCTTTGATGGTCATCTTCTGTAAGCTCATGCCTGTTCTTTAAGGCACGAATGGAAATGATTCTGATCCCATCCTCCACATAAAATACCGAGAGGACTCCTCTGGCTAATGTGATTACAGAGGAGACCAAACAGGGGGATGGACTCTGGAGAGACAAAGCTCTTGGTTAAACAACATAGATGTCTCAAATATTTGCCAACACTTGTGAACGCAAATATTTACGCCAGCAGCAAGAGCCAAGGCATATTTTTACTTCAAGATGTATTAAATGTTTCCTTGAGCGTGCAGAATTCGGAAAGAGCTCTTATATCACTCGCCGGCTCATTTTCCAGGCCACTGAATGCACTCACTTATTTGGCAAATCTTGCCATTAACAGGTTTTTCTCATCTGATTTTACTGACTTTCCTGCTTTCCCTGAGAATCTTGTGCAGGGAGGGAGAACGAATGCATTTTTTTTTTCCCTCCAGCAAGCAAAACAGCATATCAGATTGCAAAATCTCACTGCCAAAGTTGGTTATTTGTGGTCCTTTCTTGTGACCTGCTTTTTGGTGTTGCAGGAGGGGAAGGCTGCGAGCAAGGTCACAAGTCCAAGGCAACGCAGGGACCTCGTAAAAGCCTTGAGCCTAATGAGTTTGCCAGAGCTACAGCCCAGCCCTTGGCACGTTCCAGAGGCCCTGGGCTGGAGTGACACACCTGAGCTCGGGAGGTGGCTGCTGGCCAGTGTGTACAAACCAAACTGTCCAATTTCCAGAGGGATGGCCAGCCTGTAATTGTGGCCCCATGATAAATGGCACCTTTTTTTTGGAGGTGTGCCTTCACAGGTGGAGAACCACCAGCAGTGCTACTGCTGCTAATATCATTGCTCCTAGGCTTCTTCGCGGCCCAAGGAATGCCTCTGATGCTAGGACGCCGCAGGAGAGAGCTCTGATCTTTCTCAGACAGCTGCATTCCCCTTATAAAACAGTATATTGTGCTAACAATAAATGTGAGGCTTATTTACAGTCTCAAACACTGGCAGACTCAAAAGGGGAAGCGGCAGGCAGTTCCCTCACAGAGAATCATGGGGGATTAATCAGTAGCAATAAAACTTCAGTCAGTCTGTTCCCCCAGATCAAAGGGGATTAAGCGAGGCACTGGTCAGTCACACTTCAGTCGAGGAACAAGGATGCTCGTTTCGGGTCCATGTTGCATGCCCATCAGAACAGAAACTAAGGGGCAAATTAAGTCTTGGTATGATGCAATGCCATGGACAATTATGAAAGGGACAATATTGTGAATGAATAAAAATCATAATCCTTTTCCAAGCTATTTGGCTTGTATAAACTTAATAAAAGCTGCACAGATGTTTTTTTGTGTGGGTAATAGAGGGCAGATGAGGTTGGCCTTATTCTGCAAAGACAAAGGGAGCTAAAATGGTGCCTCTGAAGCCCAGAGATGAAGCAGTTCATCCTGCTGATCGGGGAGCAGTAGATATCCTGGGTCTGGAACCAATGGACCCAGAAATTCTCTGCAAAGAAGTACCTTAACACACAGGTAGTGGGAAGAATCCTGTGTGAAATTCTTCTAGTAGAAGTCCAGTGGCAAAGCTCTAATGGGCAGACTGGGCGAGGGCTGAGGGGCAGCAGGAGACACAGAAGGACATTTTGCAGGGACACAGCAAAGCTGGTTGCGTGGCCAAGACAGAAAATGGGGAAGGGACTGTTCTGACCCAGGGAAAGGTGAACAGAAATTTGTGGATGCTGAGGATTAGAGGTGGAAGGGGTCTGGTGAGGCCTGGGACCAAAAAGCGTTAATAGGGACAGATGGAGGAAGCTTGCCTAACATCTTCCCACTCTTTGGCTGTCTCCGTCTGGCACTGTCGGCCCTTTGCCTAACAACATAATTCATATTGGCACTCAAATTCACACCCACATATCTACAGGGGAAAGCACAGCCCTGACCTGCACTTCCAGTGTGGTTCATCATGTGTGTTGTTTCTGCACCTCAAAGAATGACTGGAACAAGGTACTCCCTCGGTGTCATGCATTTCCACACCATGCACTTAATTAACCCTTTTCGTGCATGGCTGAGAACCAAGATATAAATAAAGCAGTGAACAGAAGATACCAGGGTAAATTAGTGGAACGTCTCTATGGTCCACTGCCTGGGAAAGACGAGGGAGGAACGGACACACGGCGCTAGCTTTTGGGCTGTGAAGCTCTCTGGTACCATAACACCCACAGCTGAGTCAGGGTTATGACAGCCAGTGTCGCTTCTCAGACACTTGGGTATTTCAGAAGCGGCTTCCCTTGGACCCAGGCATGTTTGAATGCATTCTTACAGTGTTTTTATCGTCTTCATACTGTCTTGTGGTTAAAACCAAGCTATGTTTCCTGGAGAGTGGCCCTTTTCCAACCTTGGGGATGGAAATGCGGGTCGCTATACTATGTTCCTTCCTGCCTTTGGCAACAGAAAACGGAGATGCTCAGAGGAAACAATACAGAGAAACTTTTCACATCAGTGAGACACACACAAAGTATTTTTGGCAGCATGGTGTGGGAATTTGGCATAGGCTGTTGCTCATAAGCTCTAGACTCCCTTGTCTACAGCAACAAGTGGCACCTACATCTATTATGTCTGGAGTGTTCATGGGTCCTAAAAAGGAGGGTCTCGTAAGAGGCTGATAAAGGAAATAACGGAGCTCCAAGATATTTTCTTTAAGGAAGAGTCCTTCTGAGTCCCTAAAAATTGTTAACTCTAGGGGATGTGGATGTTGTCCATGGTTTTGTTGGCATAGCACTAGTTTCTTGTGCTTCCTGGAAAGACATGGGTCTTTCACACCCAAAAGGGACTACAGCAAACCATGTGCTATCCCGGTTTGTTGAAGCGTCTGAGGAGACAGCCCTTGCTGTGGCTGTTGCTGCATTTGGAGATTCCTTTGCATCAGCGTGCAGCAGCTTCTTGCGGCATTCTCCGGGGGCCATGATTTCAAATGAAAACAACAGCCAAGAGGAGCCAGAGCTCAGTCCTTGCACCAGAACAGCAAGGTCCATAAATTAACATCTCTATTGTTTTCTCCTTGATTTTGGAAGTAAAACTGAAGCGTATGGACCCTACTCCTTTCCTCACCCAGAGGAGTGATAAAGAAAGGATTATTCCCGCCAAAAACATCATTCCTTGATGGTTCTTATTTAATGTAGGAAAAGGGAATAAACCAAATATCCAGTTCCCTGTCTCTAGTTCAAGATACACCTTCAAATCTGAAAACTCGGGAATCTCTGGCAGGGTTTCTTTTTTTGCTAGAAAAACAAACAAAAAATGTTGTTTTCTGGCCAAAAAGCCCAAGCTGTTCATTTCTTCTCTCTCTCTGTTTTTCCCTTTCCTTCTTTTGTTCTAGGGCTGTTTCTGAGCAGCTAGGCGAGGAGGACACGCTGTATAAACATGGTACCAGCGGGGTGTTTGGAATGCTTCTCGCTCCGGACCTCCTCCCCACAGCGGAGGAGGCTGGTGGGGTGGGGGAGTCTGGGTCATGGAGCAGAGGGCAGGGAGAAGACAGCTTCTCTTTTCTGCTTGCGTGTCCAAATCTTCCCAGCTGAGGAGAGGAACTGGTGTACGCTGGTCCTTTTATTTAGCATTCTCTCCTCTGCTTCCCCTTTCATCCCCATGTGTCAAACAGCTTGTAGGCTTTATTTCAGGGGGCCAAGGAATTTGAACTACAGGCCCAAATACCTCAAGCATCTTTTGATACACAGAGTCTTGAAGCAAAGTTCAGTGGTGCCTAGAGCCAGCACCCTGGTGGCTTGTAGCTCAGAAGGAGAGTCTGGGGTGTGAGACGGTCCTCAGCAATTTTTAGATGAATGAGTAAGTGAAAAAGAGTGGGAGTCTTTCTTGGGGGATGCAGGCACCACTTCAGTCCGAACTCACGCAGAGCTTCTTGGTTTCTTGAAGGCGCTTGGCCAGGGCGGGAGAAACTTTCTCGGGAGGTATGAGAGTCCAAGAGGGAGTCCCTGCGGATGGCCCTGCTCTGGAGAGTGAGGGGGGATCATGCCAAATGGTGACGCAGTCCCTGGAGTTTGGTTTGCGAGCCATGTCTCCCTGCCTGGGACCCTCTGCCGAGTCACGCTTCCCCTGCAGCAGATCCATAACTGGAGCTGTGGGAGGTCCAGTAGCGCCCTTCCACGAGGAACTTTTCACTGCTTCACGCAGAAACGGGACATCACATCACTCTGCAAGGATGTCCTTTACTAATGGAGAAGTTGAGGCACAGGAAATGGTGGGGCTTGTCAGAGGCAGAGGGTGTAGAAACAGGAGTCCTGCTTCCCAGCCATCACTTTCGCCTTCAGGGTAATTACGGTTTCGGCATGACAGTTTGGCCATTCCTGTGAAAACTTGGCCCGGCAATGAAGCAAAACATGACTGTGCCGCTAGGTATTTCAGACATTTCTGCATCTGGTTTGATGAAAGAGCAGCAACATCAGCCCTCTCTGTGGATGAACTTCAGCATGTCAAATTACTGTTGATGGCTAAAGATGGAGTATAGCATGCTGGGAAATGCAGTCTCCATGGGCCATGCCTTGGTGCTGCGGAGGACCAAGGCTACATTATGTTTGTTCCACACAAATTTAGATCCTCCCTTGGTTTCCCAGTAAGTGGCTTCTCACAGGGAATAATGGTCCCAATGAAAGCCCATTGAAGTCAATGGGAGTCTTTCTGTTGACGTCAATAAGTTTGGACCTGGTCCCATGCATACGGCCCTCCTGCTGAAGAGAAATGAGCAGCAAATCTTCTATGTCTGCATGAGGTATTCTGTTGCATCATTCATTGTCTATAACCACAATTCAGCTGTTTTTATATTGCTAAACTGACAACTGGAAGCATTTAAAAGGGAGGGAGGAGAAAGGTTTAGCCATGCCCTCTCTGCCCAGGGACATGGCTGTTACCATGACACAACCTGACTGCAGGGAGGTCTTGTGGTCAGTGCCTTTAGCAGAGCTGAGCTCCTTCTTTGCAGAAGACCTTCGCTTCTCCCTGGGGTTCAGTAGTGGTAGTGTGTCTGGGAAGAGCGAGTTAAAACGCCCGGTCCCTCCATCCTCGGGGCGTAAGGCATTGTTAGGGACTGAGAGAGGACTATGGGTTGCAGTTGCAGCGGCTCTAAATGTTCCCTCCCAGAGTGAAACTCATTGCTTCTGCGGAGTCGCTGCAAAACCAACGACTGCTATTGTGCAAATTTTCAGTATCTTCCAAGAGCTCGGGGATTGACAGCCTTTTGGTATGACATACTGGGTGGTGCCAGCCTTTCCCAAATTAACAAGCTCTTGAGAACCAGCCTTTGAAGAAAGCAAGATGCTGCCCATCAGCTGATCAGTGAAATCGGTCTGTGTGCATGGCTGTGGCTCCAGGATTCCGCTGAGTTTAAAACTCAGTGAGACCCGAGGGCTGCTGCCTTCTGCAGGGACCTTCCCTCACGTGCGGTGGCTCCTGGCTGCCAGCCCTGCCTCAGCTCTGCTGGGTGCCGTTCTCCATGCTCTCGCGTGCCATCCTCCACACCCGTTGGTGGCTGGCTTCTGCTGCAAAGCACTGAAATCCTTCCAAAGCAAACAGAGCACAAAGGCAGAGGCCATGCTTCAGAGAAGGGTCTTGCAGCTGGCTGAGGGCAAGCCCTCTGCAAACAGGAGAGCTGGCTGCTGGCAGTCAGGAGTCCGTCCAGGTCTGATGACGGTGAGAGCGAGGTGCTAAAAATGTGACCCAGCAATGCTTCCACTTGGCACATCCCTTTTGAACAGTCAATGGATTTTTTGTTGTTGTTACTGTTTTCATTGCAGGGGTGTGATGCCTTTCCCCTCGAGCTGACTGATGGATTGAATAGGTGAATGCCCCTTTGAATGACCGGCAGTGGCCATGAAAAGGCAGAGGCCAGCTGTTCTCGCCCTGGCATGCCAAGTGTTATCCAATAATCCGTTATTACACTCCTGCTTCTCTCCACTCCCAACACTTGCTTTTCTTCCTTGAACCAAGTGCTACCTCGTGGCCATCAGTGGATTTTAAGTTAACCCTGCCATCACCTGAAAGGAATGGGAAACCCCACCATGGAATAAATACGAGTTCAGCTGGCGTGTGAGGCAAATACAGAAGCTCTTGTAAGACTCAGGAACAATGTCTTTTAAATATACATGCATAAGTTATATATACACACATACGTACGTATGTATGTATGTGTATGTAGGCAGAGATACAGTGAGTGTGTCCATATGCATGTGTGTGCATAGACGAAGGGAGGGGGTACTGGGTACAAAAGGCAAAGGTGTAGAATTTGAGGGTTGCCATGGATACAGGTCAGATGCCTTTGTTCTCGCATTGTGGTGTAGCTTAGGGAGATGAGAGATGCGCCAGCTTCAGAGAAAGATGAGGGAAGAATGTTTTTTAATTTTTTTTTGATACATGAAGAAAAATATCCCTACTTTTGTGTATCAAAGTTTGAAATGAAAGGCAGTAAATGAAGGCAATCTACTGATGCATATGTGATTGAACTCACAGAGAGTCTGGGAAACGACTCAGCTGAGTGGCATCAAGGGAGGTATCATCGTGGTATTGTCATGGTCACAGACAGCCCCTCTGCACAGCCACAAAGCCACTTGTCTGCGGTAACTCCGTACTGGTACGGAGCCTGATGTCTTCATGCACTGCCTGCGTGTATGAGTGTGTACATGTGCGTGTATTTGGGTGTATGTGTGTGCTTCTGCCTTTGTTCTTCCCTTTTTAAGTCTCCTCACCGACTTTCTATAGTCCCAGACTATTTGATTCGGCTCTGAGGAGGAGGTTTCAAACCAGGATCCATATGGGGCCCGTCAGTTGCGACTGGATTCATTTTAAAGTCCTTGTTAAGTCCAACAAAAAGCCAAAGATTAGAGCTGATATGTTGGCTTTTATCCAAATACTGATCCTTGAAAGGCTGCCTTGAGACCGCCAGGCGACTCTCTCATTCCCCTTTTTCTTCTTGCTCTTCTTCTTCCTTTCTAATTGCTTCCCAAATTTGGGTTTATTACCACGATTTTGAAGCCAGGTAATCAGAACCATGTATGCTTTTCTCTCTCCCATCTCTTTCTGGTACCAATCAGCTCATGTCTCTCTGTTGGTTCAGAAAGTCCATTTTAGTATCTTGACCACCAGTGTCAAAGCCTTGGCAAGGCTGCAGCCCTTTGGGATAACGCTTTAAACCCAGCCGCTAGCTAGCAGATACATTACTGGCAGCCAAACAGCCATGTCTAGAAGAAAAGCAACACGGCTCTTGTCTGTTAGCTGGGAACGCTCGTTCCTGTTCTCTAAAGCCGGGGCTACAGCTTCCCCTTCCTCTGTCCCTGAGGCTCATTGTTCAGGGCTTGTTCTCCTCACGGCCAGGGTGCCACAGCGGATGAGGGGTGTCCCTGTGAGTGAGCGGTCTGGCACTGAGCGCCGGGCTCCACCTGGAGAACGGGCGTCTGTCTCAGACCTCGCTGTCCGTCCTCGCAGATACTAGTGCTAAGGTCACGCCCAGGTGATCGGTACAAGGACAATAGGAACTTGCATGGTCAGTTCCTGTTGTCTCCTGTGGTCCAGCTGCACTTCACCGCTGGAGATGTCTTTTCCAGCCTGAGCTCCTCCCTGCTTTTCACACCACAGCACGGGACTCGTCTCTTTGAGAACAGATAGCACTTGACAGCCTGGATTGTGAGTGAGGCAACAGAGTGCCAGAAAAAGAGACCAGAACTCTATTAAGAACTGCATGTAATCAAGCAAGGAGAGAGGGAATGGCTATGAGGACGTGGAACGGATATTGGTGATCCTTTGTGCCAAAACCAGAAGACTGTGCAGAAGGGGAGCTGGGGCCACGTAAGTCCACCAGCCCAAACCTAAGCTCTCGTGGTGAGGCCACCCAAGCAGATACTACTGCTTTGTTCCTAAGTTGTGCCTGGTTTGGAGACCCTCTGTAAAGCCTGTATCATCCTTGCTAGCCAGCGCATCTCGTGAACTGACAAACCTGGAGCTCCGGAGGAGGGTGCCTGGGCTCCTGGAGGCATGAGGAGGGCAAGGGGCTCCCTGCCGGCCTTTGGAGCTGTTGGAGCGTCATCTCAAAACTGGGAGCAGGGGAGGGACTCGGGCTGTGTTAGAGGCGAGGCCCAGCCGGGCTGGCCCAGCAAATGCTCCTCGCTCCGGCATGGGAAAGGCAGTCCACGTCGCACCGCGGCAGCCAGCACCTGCGGGATTTGTTAGAAGTATTTTGAGCAGCATCTGCCGCGGGGGCTATGTGCAACAAAGGGCATTAAAAAGCCATCATATATTGTATTGTCCATACATTAATTTAAAATATATGCAGCCACATATAAAATATTACCTAACACGTAATATTCGTGCAGTTTAAATTAGACAGTAGGCCGATATATTTTCAATATGCGCCGTGCAATGTAACGCGTACTATGAGCAGGCAGCGGGTGGATGTGAAATGTGTGTGTGAGATGCATCTGGACCAGGAACAGCTTGCAAAGCCATTCAGGAAAATATTTAGAGGGGTGAGGGGCGGGAATGGGCTTGTTCTGTCTTTGGTTTTGTGACTGCTTTAACTCCAGGCTTTCTGTCCCGGGAGTCCCACAGTACAGGCTGGTGACCCCCTGCAGGCAGCATAAAAAGGAGCCAGCCCAGCCCATTCTGTGCAGTGCTGTCATCTCGCTACTCCAGCGGCCATTTAATGAAGAGGGGTATTAAGAGGAACCAAGGTTTCCATTCACTCCTGCCAGCATCGGCCTCGCCGATAATCCCTGTGTGCGGGCAGGTTTGCCGAAAGGCTCTCGGCCGTCCTCCAGGACCTGCCGGCACAGCGCGTGAGCACAGGCAGCCTTCGTCCCGCTCGGCGCAGCCAGCCCCTCCTCTTCTCCCTCCATGTCCCAGTCCGGCCTGCAGCCCCTTTATCTCGCCCGCCAGTAGAATCCATCCTTTGCACGTCCGTCCCTCACCGTGGTCCCAGCCTGGGACTCCTGAGCACCGGGTCACCTCTCCTCCCACTTGCGGCATCCTCTTCCAGTCCCGCTCTGGCCTGTCTGAAGGGTGCCAGGCACGCATCCAAACCCTAGCCGGGAGCACCATCCCAAGGAGATACGATCGGTGTCCGTTGCCTTTTCTTGCTGGGTTTTTAATTTGCAGCGACTGGCTAACTCTGGGTCTGAGCACCCCAGATCTGAAATACGCACCTGGGCTTCATTTCCTTCTAATCTCTCTGAAGGGAAGAATCGCGTGTAACCCGTGGGCACCACACAGGATACCTCTCCCATACTTCTGCCGTGAAACACTGAGAGCCATCCGGCACAAACCCCGTAGCAGAGGCAGA
>NW_010514401.1:12692-13635 GCF_000687285.1 Phaethon lepturus
CGGTCCGCCCGGCGGCTGGGTTGGAAGCCAGACGGCCGGCGCTGCGCCGCACACCTTCGTCCTCCCTCTCTCCTCTTCACCCTCGGTCACGCACCAGACCCCAAGAACAAAGCCCGTTTAGTTTCCTGCTCCAGACGGGCCGTACGGGTTTACGCTGGAAGATGTTTCTTATTTCCGGAAACACTATCTGGGGCATTTTTCTTTAAAGGTTTTAGTTTATCAATGTGGAAAATGCTGCTGAAAGTGGACATTGTCCACAGCACTTCCCATTCCAACAAAAAGCCAAAGTTCGTTTTTTGGAGAGAGGGTGGAAAAAGAAACTTTCAGGGTTTGGTATGAAGCCTGTTGAGTGGCTGGCTCCCAGCATACCCTTTTCCTGCTTCAGCATAATGGGAGCTCAGAGGCCAGCGCAGACGCGGAATCAGCACGCTGGGAAGCCAGCGGGATGCATGCAAACGGCCTTGGATAAAATCCACGCCGAGCACAGCCCGCACCAGAATACAACCAAGAGCAGCGAAGCGCTGGAGTCTGAGAAATAACATTTAATTTCTCCCCAACCCCCCGTTTCTTTTCCCACTCCTGCTCCCACCGGCACACACCTGGGCTCCAGTTGCCGCATCCAAGGGCCACGGAAAGCCGCGGTCTCACAGCACCTCTAAACTGAGGACTCCGGCTCCGCTGAGACCGGCTTTCGGCTTGGCTGGGTTATTTTAAGCTCAAGCTTTGTTCTGGTTGAGGAACTGTGACTTTACCAGGCTGGACCTCCAAAACCAGCTAAGCTTGGCCCAGCGCAGGGAAACACCCATGAGCCTGGACTAAGCATCTCTCATTCCAAACTCCCCCAGTTCTGAGATTAGGCAGAAATTCAAACAAATGAAGCCAGTTGCTGGAGAGGACAGGAAGCAATTACAGACCACCCTGGAAAGGCAGGACAGCTCGCAGC
>NW_010514401.1:13675-14041 GCF_000687285.1 Phaethon lepturus
CCCGCTCCCGCCGCTGCTTAAACAACAACAACCCCCAGGCCGGGAAGGGCAGGAACATCTTTGAAGAACAATGCTGGAGCGAGGTGCGCTGAAGGAGTCCACGACGGAGGATTAATACAAAATGCTCTGGCGCAACGGCCCTGGGCTCCTGCTGGGTGGGTCGGGAGGGTCCCGCTGGCGGGAGGAGGACAAAGAGGGTGGGTTCGTGGCTCCAAGGGGAGTCGGGACCCGGGACCTCCCGGTGCCGAGCCAGCGAGCGGACCCACGCGGGTCAGGAGGAGGGTGGCCCCAAGGATGCCTTTTCCATCTGCAGGGCCATTTTGCGGCGGGATTTTGTTCCTTGGCCATGGAGGGGGAGGCGGCGGG
>NW_010514401.1:14072-17113 GCF_000687285.1 Phaethon lepturus
AGCTACGCCTGACAGCTGGTTCCCATTGGGCTCCTGACCAAAGGCAGTCTCCAGCAAGGGTGGGAGTGGGCGGGAGTGGGGGAAGGGAACCTAATAACGATGAGGACGAAGAAGAGGAAGGATGAAAGGCGCTTAAATGTGGAGGGTGGAACTGAACCAGGAGGACACTCGGTGGGAGGGGCTGGCGAGGCTTTGAAGCTCCTCGCTATGGGGAGCCTCCTTTAAACCCTACACCATATTGGCACAAGGTGGGGGAGGAGGGTCTGTCTCTCTTATTCCCTCTGCAATATTACGAGAGGTTGAGACCCCCACTCAGGATGGCCTGTTTCTGTCCGTTAAGCATTTTAAATGCTTGTCCACCTCCCATGGCGTCCTGTCCTTCCGTTCCTTGTGGGAATGGGCTGGGAACGGGAGGTTCCCAAAGATGCCCTCCTGGGAAATGCAAGGATATGGGGCGTGGGATAGGGGTGATGAGGGGTGGTGTCGGTCACAGCCTCATGCCGGTAGGCGTTCAGGTGGGGGATATGTGAAAAGGAACCGTTTGTGTCCCGAAACCCAGCAGCAGGTGGTGGTTTTTGCTCCTCTCTGTCAGGAATCTCCGCAGGCAGGTGAAGAGGAGGGTGGCTGGTGATGGATGCCTGCCTTCCCCTCGCTGCCGGCCAGGAAGGAAGCCTGCTGGCAAGGCAGCGCTGGGACCAGTGCTGCAGCTCCCTCGGTCCCTGCTCCGGAGGGGACGGAGGACTCGGCTGCTCCATCTGTCCCCATCCTCCATCACCCAGGCCCCTTCTCCGCACTCGCTGCCTCTGCTCCAGGGCTGCTGCGGCGGCGGAGACGCCTGCGACTGGGCTTATACTTAGACGCTGGAGCGCCGGTAATTTGGGTTACTCGGTGAGGGGTTGTTTCTCCGACAGGCGCACGGTGGCACGGGTGTCGTGGGGCTGTGCGCCGTCACCGCCAGCGCGGCGGCTCGTCGGGAGGGATCGCTCAACTGGAAGATGGTGGAGGGGAATTAGAGCCTGGATGCAGCACCGGCTGAACGGCGAGCCCGCCGACGCACCCGCGTAATCCGGGAAGAAATCGGACAGTGGGTTTTTTGCAAGCTCGGGCCCCCGTGCTGCCCCTTGGGGGCCCATCAAAGCCGGGCTAGACCCTGTCTGGGGGGTTCCCTGGCCGCGCGCAAATGCTCGTACCCTTTTAAAGGCAGCGCTGATGGCAAGGGCAAGCCCCGAATTTGGCTGTTGGTCCGAGGAATTGGAGAGGGCTCTGCGCATTCCTGGGAGCAGGTTGGCACAGTTGTCTTGAACAACAGAAAGTGTGTTTATACAAGGACCCAAGGGCTCGTTAGAAATTAATGCCCCCGCTCCTACCATTGCCCAGATTTTGGCTAGCTCTGTGGTAGTGGCACTGAAGGCAGGAGGAGACGCACAAGGAGACAAGTACCCACCTTTGCCAAAGCCGGGGATGCGAATTTGGGGACGGACCTAGCTGCACACTGTTTGCTGCAAACTCAGTTTGCTAGCGCCGTAGTTCTCATTTGCCAAGTGCTCACGCACCCATCACTGCTTTCTGCCCAACTCGTCGTGATCCGTAATTGTTTGCCAGGTCACGCAGACGTGATTGCGGTTACCCCTGTGCAGGCGGCATACGCAAGAGGCCGGCCGCGGGCGCCTTGCTGACGTTTGTGGTCGGTCTGGGTTTGCTGTAGAGGCCCCCACAAGCAGAAACTCCGCTGGGAAGCGCAAGGTCTAGTTGTAAGGCTCCGTGCCTTCCCCGGACGGATGCCGTTGGCTGTCTTGCTGCCGGGAGCCTCTCGGGCTTCGGGGGCTTGCTGGCCGAGGCATCGCCCCTTCCTTTCTTCTTACTGCAGCTTCGGGCAGATGGGGATGTTTGATGACATTGACTTTCTCTGTTGTTTTCTGTGTGTCTTGTGGCACTCGTCTGACTTTGGGTTTGATTAGATTCAGAATAAAGAGCAGGAAAATCCTGTTCTATAAGGGTGCTAGGAGGACATCTCCTCTTCCTTCCCCAGCCAAACCCAAACAAAACTCTCCCTGGAAAACTGGAATACAACAGTTCATTAAATTACATCTAACTAAACTCAGAATGTCAAGAAATATAATGGCAGCCAAAAGATAAAGGTACAGGAACCACAAAAGAACATGTCCAGCAGACGCCCGTCTTGGGAGCGCTGCATACGTTCCTTCATGGGCTGCGTAGCTGTACGGCACGGCCGCGAGGCTATTCCTGTTGGGGCTGAATTACCTTGCCCTAATCTGATAATGAATATGCTCCAAAGCAATGGAAGGAAAACTAACAAGCCTTGCTCTGCCGCCTGAACCGAGCAGACCTGTCCAGGCTGGCTGAACCTTACAGCACGGTCCAGGGTTCAGAGCTGGAGCTGGAGAAGGGCACCCTCATTCCCCGGCTCTCCTCGCTGCACGGGCTGAACGTCTCTAGAGGAAAAAATACTCTGTCGGGGCATTGTTCCTGCCAAGGTTGTCAGGAAACCGGTGGGGGGAGAGGCATGAGGTGACACAGAAAAAACAATGGAAGGAGAAAGTTAACAATAACACCTTTTGGGGGGTGATGGCAAACTATTTTTGACAGAGAACTAGTTGAAGGTTCAGCGTGGTGATTTGTGCAATTAATCCCTCTCGGCCTTGCTGTGAGTTTGTGTGCCTGTGGGCCTGGTGTCCCCGAGGCTCTGCAGTGAGTGCGCGTTCCGCAGCAGCCGCAGGGTCCCCGGCTGATCCGGAGGCTCCCGAGTAGCTCCCGCGCAGGTGTAAGCAGCTCAGGATCCCGGCGCTGCGGCGCTCAGAGGGGTCTTCAGCTGCAGCCCCTCGGCCGCGTGGCCCCGAGGCGCGACCTGGGGGTCTGGCAGGGGACTGCCCGTGGCTGCCTGGCAGCTGCTGCGCCTCCTAATTTGGGGCCCGTAATTACAAGAGAGTTAACTGTTCCGAAAGCAGCCAGGGCGACGAGCGAAGTGCAGTATTTACGTGCCTTCTTTTCTCCTTGCCTTCCCTTCGCCTGCTTGGTGTCGG
>NW_010514402.1:0-34033 GCF_000687285.1 Phaethon lepturus
GCCCAGGGCGCGGGGAGGGTGCTCTGTGCCCGCGCGCTGCTGCCTTCAGCCGCAGTTCACTCCGCTTGGAAGTTCTGGGAAGCAGCTTCCAGTTTTTGACCGTTGCCTTTCAGAGACGTTCAGAAGCGTTTGGCACCTACGCACTCGCCTCCAAAACAAACCAACCAACCGACCAACCTCCAAAAACAACAACAAAAAACTTCCACAGAAGAACATCTGGCAAACTGTGATGCGTCCTTTCCCTCACCTCCCTTGCCTACACATAATCACACAGGCTTGCTTTTGCGTCGCCCGTAGGTGACTCAGCAAAACTTGGGAATGAGTTTAAGAACCACCCAGGTGACTCTCTGTAGTGCCTGTGTTCACTGAGGTGTCCTATATACCGTACTTTAAACGCCCTACACATTGAACTTGGTGGGGGGGGTGTGTGTAGTTTGAGTTGGAGACATGAAAGAAAAGGTCATTTTCCAAAAGAAGAGCTGTTTTGGGAAGAGCTTTTTGCATTGCAAGGGAGTCTGAGATGAGCAGCGTCAGCGGGCCTGAGCACGGTGAATGTTAGTACTTTTCTGCTAAAACGTTACGCGCAGATATTCTCATGACACTATTTGCCTGTATGTAGAAGTATGCGTGGATCTGATATAGTGGGTATGTGTTTCTAAAGTATAATACATAATGGATTTGCATGCAGTGAAAATTTGAATTTTCTTGTCTAATCTAGACACCCTAAATTATGCCAGTGACTACTCTGTGAATTTAGGAGTTCTAATAAACTTTTATTTAGTGCTATTCGTGTGGGGTTTAAGGCTTAACTGTTATTTATGGTATTCTTTAAAAATGGCCTTGCCCTGGTGGTGTTTCAAAGAAGTACAAAAATCCTTAGGGCAACATCCTGCAGTGGGGAAACTATACAGTTAAGCTGAAGAGGTCGTAGTATTGACCTGTTTGTAAGAAAGTGAGCACTTGCTATTTGATCAGGCTTTGAACTCAAAAAAAATACTGTGTTGAATGTTTTATAGAATAGGTATTCTCTGGCTCTTAGGACTGTGAATGACTGTTTGGGAAAAGCTTTAGCGTTTGCAACTCTGATTGTGGAAACTTTCTTGTTTTGTGAATCTAGCTGATTTACTGG
Organism: Phaethon lepturus; assembly: GCF_000687285.1. Lineage (NCBI taxonomy): Eukaryota > Metazoa > Chordata > Aves > Phaethontiformes > Phaethontidae > Phaethon > Phaethon lepturus. Next base: position 1,130 of record NW_010514402.1, read on the forward strand.
GACATAAGTTAATATTAATCTTTCTCATTATGAAGACTGCATTTAGCTTCTGGCAGTATGCAGAAGTCATTATTGTCACATGTTTCTAATTTCTGAAAATTAATGTTTTTAAGATAAACATGGAAAGAAAAAACTGTGGACACTTCATTAACAGGAAAGTAGTTGAAGTTCTGCCATAAACGCTTATGAAAAACGGTATAATACTGTTTGGCCCCTATATATTTCCTGGGGAATTCAGATCCTTGAATAAGTAATAGTAGTTTTATAATGTTCTGTGACAGGGAGAGCATGCTTGTTATGTAAACATAGTTACTAAAGATACTAGGACAGATGTGTTTAATACTACAAATTGATCTTACTTGAGCATAAAAGCAACTGAAGTCCCTTTGAATACTTTATAGTACACCTAATGCTTATGCCAGAAGTGCAGTATTTATCTGAATCTTTGACTGTTATTAAGCCTTTTTGTATTGAGTGTACATTTCTAAGCTGTGTCTCAAGTTGCAAACTGCTTGCTTTAAAAAATCACCCCACAAACTTTTCTTAACATATCATTGAATCTCATTTCCCCTGCAGAAGAACAATAATGCTAGGTGAGCGTTGATCAAGATACTAAACACTTGAGGTGGTATGTTTCTTGTGGCATCCTGTAAGGAACCTGAATTCTCACATTTTTGCTGTGTGGTCCTGTGGGTTATATTGTGTGGTGCACATTCTGAAAGAAATGGTTCTGGTATATTGGCACTTGCCATGAGGAGCGTGCAAAAATGAAGCTACAACCACACAGTCAAACCTCCACCAAAACTGTTTGTGTTGCTTTATTAATGAGTGGTTGCTTCCCCTCCTGTTAGGAGGATAGTGATGCTGTCTAAGAGTCGATATAGATTTTTGCTCCCCCCTGCTCCCGCAGCTTTTTCAGATTGGAACTACTGGATAGTTCCTTATCTTTGTTTCTGTATTTTGGAGTTTCTTATTGCTACAGCAGGGTCTTGAGCTTGCCTATGTTTCTGTAGGCATATCCTCTTGGCTAATGGCTATTAACTTTGCCAATAGCATACCACTGATTTTTAAGATGAAAAAGCAATAAATCTATGTTTCTAGTACAAAGTTCTTTTGATTCTTATGAGCTAGAAAGAAATTGATTAAACCTTAAACAGTATTAAAGCTGTCTCAGATTATTAATAACTAAAAGCAATGGCAATCTATATTTACCAGTCTCAGCATAGTACTTTCTTATGTCAGTTATTTTGTTGAGACTAGTAGGTTAATTGGGCAACTAGGGAACCTTGCCTAACCGTGTCACTGTGTGCTCTAAGAATGGTGTGTCTGCAGTTTCTGGATTAATTGTAGCCGTAAACATGCTACTGGCAGATGTCTTTCTGGTTTTACCTACTATGTACTCTTTCTTCTTCCATCTTGACTGCCATATTGGGATATGGTGGTCAAGAAACTTGGGTTGCTTTGGTCTTGGATAAAGTTTAAAAAGTCTCCCAAATTATTATGTTGAAATAGTTCTTTGTTTAAAAAAGAAAATAAACTTTTGTTGAAATACATTGTAGGAACCTGTCAGTTCTAATGGTACAGCTATTGAAAAGTTCAGTATTTTGTTTTATTTTATATTGAAAAGATTGTTCTAATGTTCTCTGCAGTAAGGTAATACTGAAGCTGAAACAAAGGTGTTCAAATAATAGTTGAAATGCTATATTCTGAAACATAAAAAAACAAAACTAGTAACTTTTTCAAACCAGTTGGGAATGGTAGTTTTGTACCTGAGACTGCCACAATCTCAGTTTTTAAGTAAACTGTTGTAAAATATCCAAATATTTTTGGATACAACAAAAGAAGAAATTCTAGCTTCTAACACTACTATTGTGAGCTTTTTTATTTTCCTACAGTTGTACACTAAATAAGACGTGATCACTGTGGAGTAAAATATACTCAGTGATAGGTATAATTTTGCTTTCCTCTCTGAACCCAAATGTCCCAATGTGACTGAAAATTTATTTACAGGAAGTATGATAATGAAGTTCTCGAGTTCTGTACAGAAGCTCATTGCAATCAGTTGACAACTGAGAGCATAATTTATTGTTGGTTGGTTGTTTTTTCTGTACGATCCTTTTTAACTTAGTACAGGGAGGAGATTAGGAGTTCTGGGTAAGTTAATTTAAGAGAGTTGGGTTCTGGGGTACCAAAACAGTTACAAATTTCAATGCTTCTGCTATTCCTGGTATTTAATTCTTCAGGCCTTAGAAAATCGTGGCAAGATTTTTTTTTTGCTTTAAAACAAATACCGTTTGAGGAATTTTTCTTGAACATGGTTTCCTAAGAAAACAAAAGCTGGTGTGATGGTGCTTTCTGCGTGTGTGTGCCTGCTGGTGTGCCCTACTAGCAATAACTTTTGACTCTTGTCCAACTTCAACATCTCTGAGCGCTCCTGAAAAACAAGTTCACCCCATGCTAGATACCAAAGAATCAGTGGAGGACACAAATCTGTGTTTTACAGAAAACCAAGTTTTACTTGTTCATCTGCTTATGGAACCATTTGTTTCTGATGTAACATACGGTTTTAATTTGTTTCTTTTTCAAGTTGGGAAAGATTGTTCTTTTTAAACTGATTCTTGCATGACTCTGACTTGGTCCAGGCTGGATTGTTTTGATGGCGAGTTGTGAGATGATGGATTTAGTTCCCATAGAGGTATGCAAGCCAGGCGATCTGGCCCCATTTTTATATAGACTTTGTATGATCGCTGTTCCCAGTTTTTCTGTGTGATGTGGCTTGTAAGGGCGGATGCGTGTCTGATGTTAGTGACCATATCACTGATTCTTTGGTTCTTTCAATTTCAGAGAGATAATTTAGATGTTATGTAATTTATGTCAGGATATGTTAGTTGATATTGTGAGCATGATTCTCTATTGTCTCCAGCATGACTGGCAAGCCCCTGACATTTCCATCCTTGCAAGCCCAGTTATCTAGCCATACCTGCCTCCAGGCTTCAGCTGAAAGCTGAACAGAGGAGAGACGCATCTCTCCTTTGCACTATGTCTACCTTCCCCTTTTCACTTCAGCGTATCGCCCGCATCAGTCCTGGGTAAGCCAAGGAAGCTCTGCCGCACTCCAATTACCCTACATAATTGTTACTTACCCTGTTTTTCTCTTTTTACCCCAGACGTCCTGGTCTTCTACCTCGACAAGGGTAGTATTTCCTCTGTGCCCCTGCCTTCCCCGAGGGCTCGGCAGTGGCCCCGGGGGTCTCTGTGGCAGGAGCCAGGCAGGCTACAGCGCACCCCCTCTCCTGCACTCCTCCTCCTAACCTGTATTTTGCCGCCTGTTTTTGCCACAGCCGATGGACTTTCCTTAAAAAGGAAGCGCTTATATCATTATGTGGATGCTATTTTAATCCGCTACCTAAAATATAAAGGAATGATCATTTGGAGTCAGGTTTCTAGCCTTCCCAAAAATAAATTGTCTGTCTTTGAAAACCAAATAATATTTCTTTAATTAAAAATACATAGTTTTATACTTTGCTACATTGTCAGTGAAAAATAGGAGTAAGACTTTCAGACTGCATTTAGTACTGTCCTGAAACTTTTATTTGGTCAATTATCAAATAGTAGGTGTTCAACCATTTATTTTAATTTCTTCAACTGAAATAGCATAGAATGGTAGCTAGTAGTATCTGTGAGGAGGGTTTAGGGAACATTTTTTTCGTATTACTCACATCCATAGTACAGCAAAGGGCTCATCAGGTCCTGGTGTCCCCAGGCACACCATCTTTGTTTCTGCTCATTTCATTTGTAATCACCCGATGCAAATATTTACACAACTTTTTGCGTTCTCGGTCACTTTCATAAGGAGATGGGTAAAAGCTTTCTAAGAAAATTTTATCGTTTGACTCTTACCTTCGAGGTTGTGTTCCCAAGTTACTGTTTTTCAGCAGAAAGTAGGCTCGCTCTTTTAAACGTGTGCTGCTTGCAAGCCAGGCTCTGAATCCAGGCTCTGCTTAGTGCCTTGATCTTAGCCTTGTTCTGTTCGGTTTGGTTTCCTTAATTTTCCACCACAGCCAAAACACCAATGTTTTGTCTAGTAGAAAAACTTCTATGAGCTTCTGCATGGAAAAGTATGTCTTATTTTGTTTATGCAGATAGGTTATATGGATTATTTCCTCCTTTATCTACCACCTGTCGTTGACTCCTATTCTTTGTGGGGGTTCTTCCCCTCCAACCCTCGAAATACTTCCTTTTTTAGCAAATAAGTCGTGCAGCTCCCTTTTTGTGTGACCCTGAAGAATCCAGTCTGTTGTTCAGTGTATTTGCCACTTGGATAAAAAATGTTTGAATAACGATGACTAGGGTTTTAAAAAAGAAGTATATTGCTTTAGACACCTGACCAATACAGTCTGAGTGCCTAACATCTTCTGCTGAAACTGAAAATGTTTTTTTTTTTTTTCAAGAATCAAAATAAGACGTCCATGGAAGAAAGTCAGATGTGTTGTTGTATTGATTAACAAAAGGCGAGTTGCTGATCCCTGAACTCATTTCTGGATTCCACAGAACTAAATGCAAAGTAAATTTTTAATACACCTACATTTGCTTATTTAACTTAAAACATGAGCTACATATTTTGAAGGCAGACATATAAATTAGAGAAAATCAGTGGTCTGCACAGCATGAAATAATTCAAAATTTTTATTTCCCTTCTTTTGCATTCTGTCATTTAAATAGGTATATTTTTATGTGACATAGTATTAAGCATAGATTGGCATAACTATTTCATACTATTGCAAACAAAAAATGAAAAATTGAGAAGAAATCTGTAGTTACAAAAACTAAGCCGACCATTTCAACCTCAATTCACTCATTCCAATTCATTGCATTAAAACACAAAAACCAAAAGTTGTTTTTGGTTAACATCTTCACATATTGATAGCTCTGACATAAATTTAACTCTGACATGATCAGAAGTGGAATGTATATTGCATCTTCCTCCCTGTTACATCAAATGTGCTTTTTAATTCTTACATCTGGGATCTCTTTTTTTGTCATAGCTGTATCTTTTATAGTGGCATTAGTAAAATAGTCATAACTAAGTATTGATTTGGATAAGGATTAGACGTGGATATTGCAAGAAATGTTTTACAAGCTGCGTGTGACGTATTTCAGCAACACAGAGGTTGAGCATGACTTCAGTTACTCTTAGCACTGGTTGGTGGTCACATTGCCTGTCAAAGCAGCATAATTATCAGAGGAATAACTCTTATATTGGGTTGGTGAAGTATTTTTCATGAAATTACAATGAATTAACAAAGGGGAGGATTGTTTTGTGAAATGGCAGTGTTATCCTCGAATATCTGTGGCAGTAAGTGTGACAGCTAAAACCATTTTAGTGTTAGTCTGCTGTCCTTATTGGAAGAGAGTGGATCTCTGTGAAGCTTTGCAATTGATTTAAATTAAATTATAACTGTGATGACAAAGTGCTTTGTTTGAGAGCTTTTAGGTCAGATTGCTATGTGCTTTTACACGCTGGAAGGATGCAGAAAGCATTGTGCTCAAGTAACTGAAGTTCAAGCGATCAAATTGGCATGAAAATTTCAAATAGCGGGCAAAAATCAGGGCAAGAGTGGGCTACCCTCAGAGTACAAAGCTGAACTTGGGGGTCTGGTGTTTGTTCGATGGTGCAAGGGCACTTGCGAATCTCTCTTTGGGGAGCGTGCTGGTGGGCAAATGTCTGATGGATTGGTTGTTCATGTGGGTGAGTACAAGATCTGCCATGCCAATGTGGGGGCTTATGCAGCCACAGTTCAAATACTGCCAAAGTTTGCCAAAGGCATTTAAACAGACCCATAATACATGGAGTCTGAATGGATATATATAATATCGCAGGATTATTTTTAAGCTCTGCTATGAATTTTTGAGTATTCAGGTGTTTAAAAATAACAGTCCGTAGAGCCTTACTCTAACTGATGAGTATAGACAACTTTTTATGACTGACACTTCATTTGCTGGCACGTTATCTTTTCAACTTGCTATGTCAGTGTTTGCAGTCGCTAAGGGCTGTTTGAGATAACTTGCTATTTTTTACAGAAAGGTAAAAAAGGAAGGTATGTAAACGTGAAGGGGCAATCTGGGTGAAGTACTAGTTGGTTTACATCCCCTGAGATGTTCCTATGAACTCCATGTGGCAGGAACTTCTGCTCAAGTAGTGCATGAGTAAAATCTCAAGTTACTACTTTTTGGATCCATCGTTGAGTGACTGACAGGACAAGGCAAACAATGCCAAGAACAGAAAAATGGGAAGAAGAAATTCCACAGACTACCATTTTCTTTTGTCCATGTGTCTTCAATCAGGCTTAGACAAGCTTAAACATCACTTATTTCCCCTCAAATTCACTCTTTTAGTGAGGCAGGCAGAGGCAAGCAGAATTACCGAGTTGGAGGACTCTTTAAATGTCTTTGATGCAAGATACTTTCTACTTACCAAAAGATTTTCATTTAAACAAATTAATTCCTTTCACAGAATGGAAGAATCAGGGAATGGTTAAAAAAAGCAGGACCCTCCTGCTCTCCCCACCCTCAGAAAGTCATTAAACAGTTCAGGCAGGTGAAAATCAGTGGTGACTGTCCAAAAGTCAAGACCAGGCAGGTGCTGTGGGTGGCTTTTTTGTTCACTTTTCCCGTGAAAACTAGGGCAATTCACTTACAGCAACAAAAGAATTTGCATTGATTCTTTCAGACAGCTGCTGCAGAAGATGTATTGGAGAAAAACGTAGAAATCAGAGGCATTAGAGAAGATCACAAGCATCTGACCATGCTTCAGAGCTAGTGAAAATATTCAGATGACAGGCATGTGGCACAAGGAGACCTGCAACAGAAGAAAAAGTTTCTTCTGAACAGTTCTTTATATGAGGGGGATAAAAAACCCTCGGTGTGTTTCCACTTATTTTTGCAAACCAGGGTGTTACTGTGCTAGTGGAAGTCACACCCAAACACAAGATAGGACTTACACAAATAGCTGCTCTTTATCAAAGTGATGCTGATCATCCAGTTATCCTAAAGTGACTGTTAGAGCTCTAAAATTGTACAAATTTTCCCAAAAACTTTCCATTAACTCTTCTCTCTCTCCTGATAATAAGAAGAATTTGATATTTTATCAGTTGTCAAAAATAAATCAAAATAAACATGAAAGACTTTCAGAAGGGGCACCTTAATATTTGTGGTTTAATGTTTTATCAAACCCCATGGTTTGTCCCTGTGGGAGCTACAAAGTAGTGTATATCGTAAGTACAAGAATTTACAGTTAGTGTGATCATAGGTGTTAGATGGAAGTGTGTGCTGTTGAGGAACTGTCTCTATCATGTTTATGTGAAAGTCTATTCTCATCCTGTAGTTTTTTAGTTTCAATGGTCAGATTAATAGTAGTTGCAATTTTAGTCACAGTAAAGGTCAGATAACACAACTGACATTTCTTAAAGGGTTTCTGATTGCTACTTATAACAGCTTAGAGATCTAGCATTCAAAGAGGGAAGCTTTTGTGCTTTAAGTTGACTTCATTAGGAAACCTTAATGCTGCTCCAGATCAGGATGCTGCTTTGGTTCCTTTAATAGTATATCAGAATCTGACGTCTTAATCTTATTGTTTTGCTTGATTACGCTCATGTCATCAACATTTTATTCAATAATTTGGCTGCAAGGAACTTCACTTTAGTACGTGATCAAATATATGTAATCATCAAATATATTGCTCTGCATAATATTATTACATATTACGATATTTGAGGATGAAATATTTTGCAAATATAACTCCTTCCATTAAAGACTAATATGGCTTGTGATATTCCATTAGTTTTGCAGTTCAACCTTATAAACAACACCTGTATTAAATTAACAGAGCACTTCCACGTAGCACTTTCTATGCAAGTTAGGCGGTTGTTTTTGTAAGGTGTTATGATATGTAAAGAGGTGTCTGCTCCAGTATTTTGCCTTAATGCTTAATTTCTTCGCTTTTATAGGCTTAAACCAGACCCTTTATATTGCTTTAATGTATCTTTTGCATGTATTATAAACACACCCACACATGCATCAGTTCAACATTCCAGAAAGGCAGCTGATTTTTAAAAAATGTTGTTAAACAAGTTGAAACTGGTTGGCACATATCTGAAGAAAGAAATCAAATAAAACTGGCAACTAAAGAGAAAGGGAAGTTGATATTGGCACTTCATCACAGAGGTCTCTAGGTAAAACATATGCAAAAGCCCTTAAAATGTAGTTCTACTTTGAAAAGTGACTATGTAAAAATGTCACCTTACTCAACAGATCTATACCTTATTGGTACACAGTGTTGCATCTGCTTGTCCTTGTAATAAAATACATAGTTTTTCTTCCATTACTTTTCCTGTTAACCCTACAGTGTCAACACAAACCTGGCTTGCATTTTGACATTTGTGCTACCAAAGGTCAATCACTTGACACAGTTTGCAAAAGGTATTACCTGCCTGTTCTCTAACAGTTGGACAGCAAGATCAGATTATACTTAAGCTGTCAGATTCTACCTTGAGTTTGAATTACAGTTACCTTAAACTTCATGTCTCCTCTTTTACCTTTTTGAATTTCAGTTTTCCCAGTTCCACTTATAGTAATGCTCAGATTGAAGTTTTAGCTTCAGTGGGCTAGTACTTCACAACAGCACAGAAATTAATTACTGGAATTTAAGTCAATGATTGCAAATGGAGTAAATGTAGTCTAAAGAGCATGCTATAGGAAGAAGGAGCCACTCAGCTATTTCTAGAGTTACTTTTTACATCAGGAAAATACTTTCAGGTACAACTGGTACAAGTATTGCCTATATTACATAATTAGTGGGGGTTTTTTAAGGTTTAATAATAATACAGTATTGAAAGTAAGTTTTCAGTCTTGTCACTTTGCCTTAAATATAGATCTGCACAGAAGAGGTTATTTTACTAATTAACATTTTGTAGGATTCATTTTGTCAAGGCAGGGGTTTTTTGTATCCTTTTATTATGATAGACCCTTCATTAGGCACACTGAAAATATAATTCTGCTTGATCACCTTCTTACACCCCTGAACTGATCTTGCTGTAGTGTGGATATTAATTTGTGTATGTACTTAACTTGTCTGTGTGCTTACTTAAGTTTCTTAACCTCACTAGATGTAAAGTAGCACTGAAACATGCAAATACATGTGAGGTATCTAACTATGTGTTAGTCAGCACTCTTAAAATCTAATTATTGGTGTTATTTATAAATATGATTACCTGTCCTCCAGTCAATCTGTGTTTCTTTTGCAAGTTCTACTTCTTTCATCTGTCCTTGTATGGTAGGGCTTTCCGTACAAAGGGGAAGCTTTAAAAAACTATATGAAAGAAGACAAAAACATGTCCAGGACTGACAGAGACATGAAGAATTTCAAGCTGGACAACTGACAAAAGTGTTATTACAGCACTTTGATAAGCTCTGAGCTTAAAACTTGAGGTTAAAATACTGCATGAGTATCAACATTGCTGTTTTCAATCCTGAATTTTGATTTGTTTGATGTGAATAAAAAAGGCAAAGGTAGGTAAATTAGGGGCTTTTGGGTATTTTTTCACAAAGAAAAATTTCTGAACAGTTTTAGAATCTGTGGGCATTGACACATTGGCTGGCGCAGTGCAAACACTCTTAGGTGACATCGCAGCTCCAGATGGGATCATAAAAGGGTTCAAAAGTGTTAGAAAGGCTTAAGAATTTATTTTGTGATACTCTAAAAAAGTTAAAACTTAACCAGGATGACCGTTTTTTTTCCTTGGCCTTGTAGATGTGTAAGTTAGGGTGGTGTGACAAATACTGTCCTTCACATCTTTCTGTTTCTGGTGTTGGGACTCTGGGAACATACCTAGTGTTTGGCTCCTGTAGTGATCGTATGATCAGATGAGCTAAAAAGCTGTACACTTCCACCAAGCTTGAGAAATGCAGCAGTGAAGCCATTGTATGCTCAGCAGAGGACATTGGCCTTAGCACCTTTTCTTTCTTTCTTTCAGTGAGATGCTCATGGTCAGCAGTTTGCTGCTGATCAAAGCCATCATTTCAGCTAATGGGAGGAGCCATCTGCATGCAGAACACTTTCCTCAGACGCGCCTTTTGTCCTAGTCCACTTTCCTTACGGCGCTGCGAAGGTTTTCTAGTTGATTTTCATCTCTCCCTTTTCTATACTTGTGATACAATAGCAGTTTGTTTGTGAAACTAAACAGCTCTTTGCTTATGGGTCAGGATAAGTTCTTTGGGATAAAGAAGCACCATTATTCCTATACACAGCCCATACTGTAAATCTGTTTTCTGACCTGGCTTTCTGTTTATGGGATGTAGAGAATACACCGGGGAATTCGTGACAGTCATGATTTCTTTTTTTCTTTCAAACAAAAAACTAAATCTGGTGAAAATTTTCTAATCTGGTGCTTGTTACCATGGCAACCTAAAATATGGCTTTGTGTGTGTTTGTACTATAGGCTGACTTGGGATGCTAATGTTAGCGAAAGCATGTTAAATTACTTTGCTGCCATCCTCCTTGCATTTTCTCTTCCAGCCTTCCCAAACCTAACACTTACTTTTGGATTGGTACCTGATTGTACCTCCAACAAACAGGAGTGTTGCATGTATCCTTCAACTCCAGTTTTTTGAATCCTAAGTGAACAGGGTCCATGAGTTACCAGTTATGAGTCATTGTAGTAATTACATGAAATGCCGCCTGAAATGCCTCGTGTGTGTTATGCAGATTGTCAAATCAGGTGATCTAATGATCTCTCTGAACCTTAAATCCATGGACTGCAGTCTTAGTCAGCATGCCAACACTTTGGGGTTTTTACATACTCAATACAGTAATATCAGAAGTCTGACGTCATGTTTTGATACACTGGACTTTCACTGGTCTCAAAGAGAAAATGTCACACAGTTTTTGGGGGATTTTTTTTTCCATCATAATGTGGGATCTGTCATGGCTATGCCAAAAATCTGTTGCGGCAATTTCTGTTGCCAGTGCTTTGAATCAGGGAGGGGGAAAAACTCAAAATAAAAACATATGTCATAGAATTTAGGATTTGGATCTAAATGCCAGCTTCTCATGATGGCCATAGACATTATCTATCTGTAGAAAAAAATCAACACCCACCACCTTGAGTTACTGTGACGTGCATATTTTTCAATGAATATATGTTATTAGCAGATAAAGGGTTATTTCTCTATTTTTCATGTCCCTTTTAGAGCCATAGAAAGAGACTTGGCAAAACAGTCCCCTGTAAAGACTGGAGAGCAATGATTATGCTCTTTCTGTTCATAAAAAATGCATCATACTGGTTTTCTAGCTACTTGCAGCTCTTCAAAAACAACCCAAACTGATGGCAATTAATTATCTTGAGCTGCACTAAATTACTGGTCTATTAATAATTACTGCAGATCATTTTCTTCCAACCTGATATTTGTAAACTGTTTTCCAGTTTATACTGCTGCTTTGAATAGAAATTAGCTTCAGCAGAAAGAGGGAAGTGTATGGTGTTGGGTCCAAGTGTGTAGCAGCTTAAGTAAAGCCTACAAAGGTCTAAAGTAACTGCAGGTTGTTAAACTGGAAAATACCCGTTGAATGTCCAAAAAATATAGGCATGTAGTACTCTGCAGGTCCTGAGTATATGCACAATTCTGAACTATTTATCTTTTCTATTAGTGATAGGCTTGGTGGTATAATTTTTTCCTCTTTCTGATTTACTTCTGTCCATTCTATTCAACATCATAATCAGGAATAGATAGTTACCATTCAGGACTGACTCCAGAAGTGTCTGGAGAAAGTCAGCTATCCATTTAGGTTTGATCCATATTTCCGTATGGTAGAGAGCTGAGATGATGTACTTACTAGTATACTTGGCAATTTCTCCCCAGTGATGGGGATGCTTTAAAAAATATATGAACATTATGTAAACTGAATAAAGCTCTGAATCTTGAAAAGCACCTGCTGGGAGTCAGCCCCTAATTCAGAGGAAATTCAATGTGTGGTACTAATATTCAGAGCTATAAGGACTTGTATGCCAGCAGTGTTTTATGTCCTGAAACTGGTTTTGATTTGGTCTTACAGGTAGGCAAGCTCTATCAGTATGTGCCCACTTGTGTATGCTAACTTTAGTTTCTGCAGCTTCCTTAGTTACTTCTCTTGAAAGCTTGTGAAATTCATATTTCATTGCCCAGCTATGTTCTTAAAATGCAGGTCTCCTTTCTCCATTCTTGCTTAAGTGCCCTAGTAGGGCTGCAGACTACAGATCTTAGGTTTTGTACTTCTTGCTAACTTAAGTGAGCTCTAGCTAAATCTATCCCACCACTTTTTTTTTTTTTTTTTGCCTAAAATCAAGCAATAAAATGTTATATTTGTCATGTATTAAATGGATTAATGTTTACACTTGAATTAGGTGTACTCTTACAGTTTCACTTTGGACTTCAGCTTTAAAAGCCCTACTCTTCCTTTGCAAGATACTGTTCTTGGGAAGGACTGTGCTATTGCAAATGTATTTAATGAGCACATGGAACACCATGAACAGAATTGCTATTGAATGTAGGCTTGTTTTTTTTCATATGATGCAGGGGTATATTCTTTCTTGCAATGTTTTAATTTAAATGGTAATTAATTGTATTCTGAGACCAATACTGTGGCTGACTGCTACTTTCACTTATATTTCAGTATTACTAATTATCACAAAACGTAGTAGAAAATTACATTCAGTTTTGTAGTGCATATTTTATTTACTTCACTAACACTGCCATAGTCAGACTTCAGATTTTTTCCAAGTTTTTCTTCTCATCAGATTCTTTACAACTCAAATACTTTTTCATTTTTCTAAAATCTGAACAAGTGTGGTGCTTTTATACAAAGGTAGAGACTTAGATTTTTGGATGCCATTGCTTTGTCCCCTGTCGTCTTTGTGTCGATTGGGGGTATTTTGCTTTTTTAATTATTATTATTTTTATTTGCTTTGGTTTTAACTTATTATACCTAAAGACTGACACTCTGAAAGTGAGTGGTAAACTTCTGGAGATTTTTCTACAGATGCTCAGAAGTTATTAATGATCAAGTATAAATTATCTAGGTTTTCTAATGCACTTCAGTTGATCTTGTTCAGAACTGTGCTCAGATTTATACCTTTGTTTTCATTATTTGCGCTAGGGTGTTTGCAGTCACTATTTCTTTCAAAAATAATCTCCCCACCCTGTTCACCTTACTAGAATAATTTATATCTAGATACAGTACTGGACTAAAGTTGAACTTTTTTTTTCTGAACAGACCTGAGACATGTCTTATTAGTTTTACTTGCTGGTAGTGTCTGAATTTTTTAGCTGAAAAAATTATTCAGGACAACATGTAAAATGTAAAGAGGAAATAAATCTGTGCAGAGGCCCAAGAAAGGAGATGACTAAAACTGAAGGGGGGAGTATTGCACAATTAACATGTGGTAAGCTTGTACTTTTAAATAAGTGGAAATAACTGTGTCGTGAAACTGAATAAGCCCTCTTCAGACTGTCCAAAACATGTTGACAATATATAAAGATAATGTAAGAGTGGGAAATATCAAATAGAAAGAATAATGTGGGAGAAAATATGATGGGCTTTCTGGGACAGGATCTAAATCTAAAGACAGATTTAAAATCTGGTAAATATAATTGGGAAGTATGAAAATGTAGATAAAACAGAAGGCCTAACTTGTGGGGAGTTGGGGGAAAAGGGATATAAAGAGATTTGACAGATACCATCAAAAGGAAAAAAACAAACAGAAGGAAAAACTACAAAAACTTTATTGAGGTTTTACTGCTTAATAGTGGAAGGAGAGACGTACAGACAGGTGGCTCACTTTATGGATATACAAATCCAAGAAAATAAACTTTCAAATTATTAAACAATATAGGTAAGCAGACAAAAAAGTTGGAAACAAGAAGGGTTATGAGCAATCTGCAGGTGCTACATTAAAAATGAGAAGATGAGAAACACCCTGGAAGGAAATGTTTCGTAAGGTATGGACTTGAGTCTTACAGTTGATCTGAGGATTGTCTGGGGCTTTTCCATAGTTGAAGTGTGTACGCTGTTACATCCCTCTGTGGATTCTTCAATTTCTAATGAGGTTTGGATCTGGGGTGCATTCTTTTAGAGAGTGTGTCCATGAATGGGATTACAGTCCTCTGCACACTTTTTAATTTTCATTAAACTTGGACATTTAATATATTCCGGCATGCCTCCTTTGCCAAATTACTAGGGGGATAGAGTCAGACAGATAAAGTATCTTAGTGCATCAAGTCTTTTTTCTGCTGGGAAAAAAGAGAGGGAGACAACTAATTTGCTTTAGATCCTTATCACAGAACCTTTTTTAAGTGTTCAGGCACTGGCATTTCAAAGTAACTATTGGTTGATGTAAATTGTGAAATGAAGCCGTGAGAATATTGAGTTGTACATCCCAAGCCACAGGTACACAGCCCAAGTTTATCTTCTATGTTGAAAAGTAGAAAAAAGCATGAAACTATTTAGGAACTATGATAAGTTGCATTTTGGTTGACAGAAACAAAACCTATGACTGTGAGTGTTATGAAATCACCAGGTTCTTAGAAATCTAGGTTAAATGATTATTTATTGAAGTGCTACAGAGAACTGACTCTAGAAAATAAACTTAACATGCTGTAAAATTTCCAGCAGAAATTGTGCATGGGAAAGTGAAGATGAAACCTGCAGAAATTTTATACTCTTATACCATGGGGTCATGCACCCATAATAAAGAAAAAATATGATGCAGGAGAGGAAGTGAGAAAGAAAGATGTAGATTTCTTTGTACTGTAGCAAATGTACACAATAATGTAATTAATATCATGGAAGGACATAAAACATACCTTGTTAGTGAATAAAAGAACAGAATGGTGGAAGATCCACACCAAGAAAGACCTTAATTGTTGGCAAAACAGATGTATATTTATGGTAAATACACTGGTAGTCAGGTAATTCTTGGATAGAATAAAAGGTAGGCAATTAAAACAAGTAGAACAGGAAGTACCTTACAAAGACAAACTAGAAAGCAGTGTGAATAACTGCTTACATAAATCTCCAGGAGCAAAAACTGGGGAAGTGTACTTTGAGCTAGTGCAGGATTGCATTCTTAGTTCAATGGCTAGACAGCTGGAGGCCATTCTAGACTTCAGCCAATTAAACAAATTAAGTATGAGACATAGGATGCAAAGATTAAAGTTAATTATGAAAAGAAATTGATGAAGCAGATTGTATAGACAGAATTTCTTCATTGAGTCTCATCTGTTGTGATGAGATGTGTGAGTAACAACCACATATCTCATAGTGTGGTTGTTACTTCCAGCACGCAATACCGTGGTTATTTTGCTTAAATGGCACATCTAGTTTGATCTGCCCCCTGAAAGATAACAGGCTGCCTTTCTCAAGTGTCTGGAAAGCAGCTACTGTGTTGAAGGTGTGAAGCAGATGTGTGAATATTAGTTAGCAGTGTGCAGAGCTTGCACAGCTACTTTCTGTATTATTCTACAGAAGCACAGGTTTGTCTTCCTTCAGAGGAACTCTGAGAAAATCTGCAAGGTATCTTTTCAGCAGTTTTCCTAATTACATAGGTGAGGCATCTATGGCAGAAGCTAGGGGAGCAAATTAACTTCTACCTCTAACCAGCGCAAGAATACTGAGATGAGAGTAATTTTAGAAGTGAGAGATTGCAAAATAATATCCTAAAGCAATCCTAAAGGGATCCTAAGTATTCTAGAACCTTACAGACTAGCTTTCTTGATCAAATGTGGCACTGTCTTAAGATCTGATCCTATCATACAGCATTTTGTATATAGAGTTCTGTAAAGAGTATCTTCATTTTTCCCATCATTATTTGCCACATCAGTGACTTTTGTTGTCATTCTGAACAGTCTATTTTAATTGAAAGCTTAATTTAAAATACAATGTAGGCTTGTCATTTAAATGAAATATAAGAATGGAGGATTAATGTTAGATAAGGGAGTTTAGAGGGAAAAAATCTAACTGGATGTAATTCAAACATTTTAAAAAGAAAAGAGTTAATTAGGGACAACCAACATAAATTTGTGAGAAGGCCAGCCTGCTTAGGAAGTTGAGATGGCAAACAAAGAAAATTGAGTGGATGTTTATTTTGACTTCTAAAAAGAATGTTAGAAAGTAATCACACCCAATACCATTGGCTAAGGTAAGAAATCTTGTTGCAAAAGTAATATGGTTTGTTAAATTAAAAACTGGCTTACAATGTTAAACCATAGCAGTAGAATATAACATTTTAATAGTCAGAAATTACTAGTGCTTACTGTAGGGGATGGTTGTGGGACATCTAACTTACAAACATACAAAAGTTTCCATTATTGCATCACTGTGATTATGAATTCAGGAAATGAAAATGATATGATTTATGAACTAAAGTTACTTGGCTGTGCTGTACTTCATGTGTTTGTTATAGCATTCAAACAGACTTTTAGTACTGTTGATTCAATGGACAAATCTCATTTCAAATGTTTCTTTCCTGCAAAACATCCCCCTAGGGAGTTTGAAGAAGTTCTTTTCTCTTAGGGGAACTCTCCTGGCATCAAAATCCAAGAGGAATTGAGAGCTAAAGGCTTGTTGCTGTCATAATCCTATCAACACGAGCTTTTTTCTTTTAAGATGGTCTGAGCAGTCTGTCACTGTATTTTGGAGGACTGGTTGATGCACAAAAGTAAGTTGCCTGGCAGAAGCTCAATCAAAAGAAAAGAAAGAAAATACTGGTTTGAGTTTAAGGAAAACTACCAGAAAATTTGGTGAAGTATTCATGAGCTACAGATCCTGCTAGATTCCTAGCTGTTGGCAATGATCAAGTAGCATCAATGGCCAAAAAACATTTTTCCATCTGTATTTTTGTAGGAGACTGAGAGTAGAGCACTGTATAGTGCAGATTTCTTTTGTCTGCTTATGATTAGATATTTGCAACATGCATTGTATTGAACTGTATTTTAACCTGCCTTCATAACCCAAAGCTGGTAAGGAACATGGTAGCCTGCTTATTTAAGTGGCTCTATCTCCAACAACCGTTTCCATTTAATACAACATGTGAGTTTTTCTTGTCATTGCATGACTCTGGAAACTGAGGTGTGAAAAAAAAATCAAGAAATATTCTGAGTCTCACAATAAAATCGTAAGTTAATAATGTTGTTGGTGTTCTTGGAGTGGTATTTAAAATACTGACTTTGGCCTATGGAACACCTGAAGACTTGGTACTTGTCTAGGCAGTTTATTCTAGCAGTGAGCAATGGGGGAGCTCAAACAAAAGATCTCCATTTAAAGGAGAGCAGCAACTGGCAATGTTCCATCAATATTGCAGTTCAGTTTTCTCATTGCCCCTATTTTTATCTTACTGAGTTTATTGCTGGAATTAGAAGAGCTTGTAGAGATTTTGTGGACCTCGGGGTTTTTTTCCTACAACCACACTGGGAGTTGTATGCCATTAGCAGTGCTGAGTCTGCCTTCATACTGCATCAGCAGAAAATTTCTATAGCTTGAAAACTTTTGATACATATTTGCTCATATTCATGGTTTGTCATATATTGATTTTTCAAATAAAGTTAAAGATGCTAGGTTTAGTCCAGGTAGCTATAAAAACAGTTTAACGCATTCTTGTGAAATGCGGAGAGAGGACTGTAGTTGAATGGATCCTCAGCTCAGGAGATTCATGCTTATTGCTAAAATGTACAGTTAGCATTGAAATACATACCTAACAAGAAGTGTTTGAACATTCAAATAAATGGCATGAGTTCAGATCAAAAATAACGTATGTTACCTGATACAACTTTTGGAAAGCATGAAAATACTAACAGTTTAAAAGTGTAGTCTTTTGCTGTGTTAGAGCTGAGACACACATGACTTTGAAAGAAATGATAAAGAAATAATTGCTTGTAGCTGTAAATAGTCCCAGTTTATGGGGATAATTGACATTGTGCTTCCCTCACGGGAGCTCTGACATTGAAAGAGGTGTGTAACGGTGGGTAAGTCCTTTCAAAATCCATAATACATGTCCCCTGAGTCCTGTGTCTACACACCTGGGTAGTCTTCTGAGATCTGAAAAGTCCTTTCACCCAGACTGCAGGCCCCAAAAAAAGTGTGTGCTAGAGAAAAGCATGCCTGTGTGCTGACTTGAATAGCCTCAGTCACGTGTGTCACCAAGTATACTCCAAATTTGCTAATAATAATAAGAATTGTAGATACAGCAAACAAGAAACAGTTCAACTGTGTTATATCAAGTGATCTAGATATCCAGGCCAATGTAGAGAAATTGCATCTTCATTAAACACTCATTATGTAAAGGCTTGCGGCATAAAGCAGAAGAGCTATAAGGTGCGGTTAAGTTACACTTAAAGGGTACAGGCTTGTTTGTGGTGGTATTTAATTTGCTGACTGCTCGTAGTCAAACAGAATTTTGCTTATTGCTTCTACTCTTGGCAATAAATTAAATATTGAAATCAACAACTTGTTACTACTTATATCTCCCATGAGCAACTAAGTGACAAGCAGACATTGCTTCTGGGTGAGAGTGGGAGGACAGAAAATAGCTCACTGTTGCAGTATGTGGAAAATGAATCCAGAAGAGATTTGAAGGTCTACTATATGCCAGCAACACTTTTTTTTTTTTCTTTTAACAGAGAGGTTAGTTAGAAAATTAAGAATACTGCTTAAGCATATTATTTCACTTGATGTGCAGTCACGTAAGATGAAACATGGCACAGACAAAGTGAGATGAGGTTTGTAACATTGGCGTTTCTATCTTCTCTCTGATGCTTCAGCGTTGCCTTAAGACAGCAGACCTCCTTGGGCAATGATGACAGCAAGGCTTACTTTGAGTACCAAAGACTAACTGCCGTTTCTAATTCAACTAAAGAAACCATTGTCTTCATAGGTCCAAATACTTTCTAGTGGTTTTTGTCCCCATTTCTAACAGATCTTAAGCAAGCTTTTTAGAGTCAAGTGTTAAGATTATCTGTTTTGAAATAACAGCAAAATCCCTTGCTATTAGTTAAGATCAGAAGCTATGTCTCTTACTTAATGAAGTAAAGCATTCAGAAATTAAGTAAATACATGGATGATTGGATGATGGATGAATAGAGAGGGATCTTCAATGTGATGGTGAGGGAGTTGAATACAGAAATAATTTCCCATACTTGAGTAAGTGCTTGGGGAAAAAAAAAAACAGTTGCAATGGAATATGAACTTGCTACATGTCAGCTCATTCACGCTCATAGTCCATGCCCACTTAGCCGTCAGCAAATGCAAAATAATTTGAATGAGCTTAATTCTCAGAGGATGTAGACTATCTTGAATTTGTCATGGGCCAGGGTAAATGCACGGATTGTCGGCATGATGCTGTGATGTATAGTAACTCTTTGTTCTGCAATGACGTTCCTATGTCGAAACTTCTGCATTTTTTAAAACTAGACTATATATCTTGCTTGAAGTTCAAACAATAATAGCTGAGATTTGTACAGAAACTCTGTGGATTGTCTGTAAGACCAGAAATTGTAGTAACTGATGTAACTGTCAGTCTGTCAAATCAATGATTGACATAACTGTCCTTTCTAGCTCTCTTATTTTTTCTGCAGAAAGGATTTTAAAGCCAAGTCTAGTTAACATTATAAGTTGAAGATTTTAACATTATTTTACTGTTGACTATGCAAGACTTGGATTTACTCCACATGTGTTTACATTATAAAACCTCTTTCTCTGAGTATTAACTAGTAAAGATGACCTTTCTCAAACATAGCGCTAGATACTAGAAAAAGCAACCAATTCACTTGTAAGAAATTGATCTCTGCATTATTACATGTCCCAGTGTTTATAACCCTGAAGCAATACAAATTTTTAAATTGAAATTGAAGCAGTAAATCTTTCCTTAGAAAGATGCACACTGTACTGTGTGCATCATTACTGAAACTATTTTACTTTGAAGCACAGACGGAACACTTAATTTTTATTTACTATTATGAAGGAAACCCTTTGATTACAGAAAAAAAAAAAACCTGACAAATATGAAAATATGACTGTGATTTTGGCAAAGTTCCAGAGATGGGTGAGAGTGATGCTTTTATCTTCAGAGGGTCTTTGACTGCTGCATTTATTCCATTAATAGCTCCAGTATGGCTAATGTCATACTTTGTGCATTTGCCTCTGTGTCTGGCCTTTGTATAAACTGCAGGGCAAGGTATTTTAATGTTTAACTCTGCTGGGAAATATGGTGGAAAAATATGCTGTCTCTTATTTCCCTGGATTGCATGGAACCTCATAATGAAGTTCAGTATTTGACAAATGTGTTTTTTCAAAGTTTTATTCTTCCCGATTTGAATATTAAATGTATTGCATTAAGAATGTAAATGAACAGGAGTCATTGTAAGTTTACATACACTTATTAATAGTTTCAACTGTAGTTTCAACTATTCAAAAGGTTGCAGTGAAATTACTTACAAGTTTGACCAGGCAAACTTGAACACTGCTGGCCGTTCTGAAGAAAGGTCAGATCCTACCCATACATAGAAGGAACTGAGGAATGAAAGCACATAACTGTGAGCTTCAGTAAAGCCTATGTGCTTTGTGATCAAACCCACCATCTACACATGCAGTCATTCTATTGTCATTCAGTATTTATTATTAGCTGTAGGTTTGCCTGTTGAATGCAGAGATGTAATAAGCAAATGCACTATAGTTCCTATTCAGCTGTTTCCCGTCTTAATTTCTGTCAAATAGATGAGTGGAGAATGTCTATGGATAGATGGATAGATAGATACAGAAATATAGATATAGGGCTTAATGCTGAATTAAATCATAATGACTTGTAAATGATTCGAAAAAGCAGGTGAAGAAAAAAATCTGTCAGCTAAAATTATTTTACATTATATACTTTAGTTGAAGTGAAAGGATTCCATCTACACATACTAATTTATGTGTGCTGGAGGAGGATAAATCACAGGACCTGGAACTTACATGTCATTGGCCATGCCAGGATTTTGGAATGCTCTGCAGATGTTAATGTGAAAATATAGCCTACCTAACTTTGCCTTCCAAAACCAAAGATAAATGAAATCACTGTGTAACTCAATGAACTTCGGTCTGATCTCATTGCATTGATTCTTAGCCATATGCTTCATGGTGATACAAAGGCTTTAGAAAGAACATTGCTGAAACATGTCACTGTCTCCTTCCAATACATGAAAAGTTATTCTGTTTAGCTGAAGATTATACATTTAGGTTTTTATTATACTGTTTTCAGCGAAGATGTGTTCTTCACAAGTTCCAGTAACAAGTTTGTTTATAAGGCTTTTGAGTTTTCAAGTAGTTTGATGAATGTAAGTAACTCCTGCTTCTGAATGATTGGTCAAAATAAGCATTATCCACATGTTACAGACAGGGAAATAGAGTTTCTAGTTGCCATTGCTGGGAGTAGGATAAGCAAGCAAAATTAACTAATCCAAAATGCCTCATAGTGGCACAGAAGTGTTAGTTCTACAGAGCTAACAACCAGTCTTTTAAAATATGGAGTACTCACTAATTCCATATCCTGAAGGTTGCTCCTGAAAAATCAAGGTGGTCATTTCTAATGATGCATAACTGAGCTCTTAAATTTAAAACACGTATTTTGTAGTATGATAGGATCTTGTTTTGTGCAGGTATCTCTTCATGGTGTGATTTGGAAAAGTCATTCTGGAGGGAAAAAATGCTTGTAATTCACAAAGTCTGTGATGTGAAACTGTGTTGAAAAAGCCATATGGGAGTTATGGGAACAGGTTAAAAAGCGTGGAAACATAGGAGGGAGAAGATACGGATTCTTAACACCATTTTAAGACTGTGTGATAAGAACGGGAGTTTTGCTCAACCAGTTACGTCTACTGGAGCTAATGTTTTGGTCAATGTGTATTTTATTTTGAGTTAAATCATTCCAATATAGAAATACTTCTGTGCAATAGAAAGGACATACACTCCTGGTTGCTCTTACTTTTGGAATGTTAATGCGACTTTTTGTTTTCTTTTGTCAGTGCATAAGATTAACATACCAATAATTCAATAATATCAGAGATCCATCAATACTCATTGCCATGTCACCCTCAGTATCCCTGAACATCTCTATCAGCCACTGTTTTTCAGCCTCCTTAAGTTTTTATGCCCACGCGCCATACAAAACTAGATAAAAATTAGAACCCGGGGGACATACGGTCAGGGAACATAGTGAGCAGTCCTGTGCTTTGGTCTTGCAATGATACCTCCTGCAAAGTGAGCCTTTTGGTCCACACTTACTCCTTTCTGAGATCCTAAGTAAAATCACATGGAATGTCGGGGTTTTTTTTAATACCTTAATGTTTATAATCTTGTTGATTCCCAAGCTTAGTGGTGGTGAAGAACAAGGTAAGATTTAGTCTGGATTCCTACATAATGCTTTACATAAATTTAGTTTACTTCTGTTATCCATCATGTGAAAATAATCTTCACATAACTGACCCAGGGCTGCCTGCTAAGAAATCCAATAGCAGTCTGTAAATTTAAAACATTTTGGTTTGCTTTCCGTTTTCCACATACCCAAAGCAAGAGGAAAAACAACCAGGAAGTCTGAGAGGACTGAACTTTTCTGGCTGCCAAGGGTGTGTTGTGTGCATGAGTGCCTCCACTTCGGTTTGTAGCTCAGATGTGGATATCTTTTGGTAGCCTTGAGTGATGTTTAAACTGTTTATGGCTTTTCACACTATGCTGAATATCCTGCGCTCAGAAAGCCTCTGAAAGCCAGATCCAACAGGCAGCTACCCAGAGTACAGGGTTAAAGCACATACTACTATTGTTTTTAACCAAAGTAATGTTAATAATATAAGGCAGAATGGTATGTGATAGAAACCTACAAGCTGCCGCACTAATCATGTAGCAGCCTAATTACTAGTGTTTTATACCTGAGGAATGTTTCCTCCTTCCCTGCAAAATCAAACTACAGTCTATCACAATACCAGATATTTTGGCTCAACCTTGCAATCTTCCCCTGAAGCGCAGGGATTTTTATACTTCTTGATGTTTCAGCCTCTCAGTCCTTTTAGAATTTTTATAATTAATTTGTGTTGGTAGAAATCTGCAATTGGCTTACATGGATTAATATTTTCACTAATGATTTTTAATCCCTCTTGAATTTTTATTTCATGACATCATGTAGGTGGTTTGCTCCCTTGTTTGAAAAGAAAAAGACAGGCCTTTAATGCCATTCCATTCTTTCAGGTTTTACCTTATTCTTCCTCTTAAAATTTTGAAAACCAAAGTCACAAATTCTGATTCCCAGCTCTGTTTTGCTATACTAATGTTTGTCCTTATTTACATTAGAGCATGAGAGGAGTGGAGCCCCACAGGAACATTTGCTTTGTGGTGTTGGTTTGGTTTAGTTTTTTCTCTTTTAAAAGTGTTGTTTTACTGTTGATCAAAACTGTACTCCCCTCCTACCATCTAGCATAATCTTCTTGTTCAGAAATAATTGGGGGGGGTTGATTCTGATTTTATGAGGGTTGCTTTCAATTTATATTCAAATACTACATAGGAAATGTTAGCTGTATTTTCTTCTTTATGGGAGGTGATGTCTGATGCAGTTGAGTAACAGGAATTGCCTGTATTCCAGGATTTTTGTTCTCAGACTGAGAGTTTTCGTGTGTTGCCACATCCAAAGACTTCCTGTGATCTTCTCAGATACTTTAGCATCTCTTCCTGTATTCAAAAAGTGTGTGGGTTTTTTTGTATTTATAGGAACAGCTCACCATGGACTTGGATCGTGGCAAAGATGACTTCTGAATAATGAAAGGATTTTCAAAATAATTCTAAATAATTATTTGCTTTGGAAGGTGATTAACACTCAGATTGTATGAATATAGGTACAATATGGGTGTTTCAATTTGCAAGCCAGTGTAATACGTTTTACATTTAATTAGGGGTGTATATTTTAAGTCTTTTTTATCAGCGAAAATTTAGAGCAACTTTCTTAATTTTGTAGCATTCTTACTTATTTGCATTAATCCTTATTTCATTTTCCCCCCAACTTGTTTGTATTCCTATACTACGTTATTACAGGTATTGTCCATAGGTGAGCAACACAAGTACACAGAGCTGCTAGTGGTGAAGCATGAGTATACAGACTGACAGTGAGGTTCATGCAGTCATCTGTACGTTGGCTTCACTAGTTGGATCAGCCCTCTGGATAGCATCACATTTCAGTTAATGTATGAAAGACACATGTATGATGCACAAGTTAAAATGGCAGAAAGTAGATTGTGTTTCAGATAAAAGCTTTATTTTGGAGGTGCAAGACTGGAAATGCTGCTCACATGGAGAGCTGCTGCACTGGGTGATACCAAAGAGTCATTTTTCCCAGTGCCCCTTTCTTGACCGTGGTTGGCTTGGACTCCCGTTGCCCCAGTGTAAGAGCATGTGAGGTATTTAGCAATGCTTCACCCATTATCCTCTCCAGTTTCCAGTACTCTTCAGGGATTTCCTAACTGTGCAGGGTGCATTCACACCTTCCTACCTAAAAGAATGCTTCTTCCATGAATTTCTCAAATAAATTGGTGAATGTGTGTATACTTCTGGTGTCCATAGCATTCTGTGGCAGTGAGCTTCACGTTTGGTTGTACTTTGTATGGGTGAAATATGCTCCCTTTAAAGGACCCATATTCATCAGTAGGTAGATAGTTTCACCCAGGGAAATGGAGACAGACTATTAGCTGGGGAACAAAATTTACAATGTGCACTCTCATTTAACGAGATCAGTCTGATGTGGTTGTATTTGGTTTTAGATGTCTAATTTTCCTTCAGTGAACTTTGTCCATTTGTGACATATTGTATATGGTTTGTGTAAGAGGAAACAGATGTGGCGAAAAACACTGAAGAAGTTGCTTCTCTCTGTAAATTATGTTTTAAAGTGCATTTTGTCCTAATAAAATGATTAGTAATTCCAGTTACAAATAAGAATCAAGAAATAATGCTAGGCACCAAACACTCATCATATTACATATTTTGGCAGATGGAAGTGAATCAAATGCTCAACTATGTGGGCTATCCTAAAATTGGCAATTTATTAGGAATATTACAGCCATCCCAGGTGTCTTCTGATACAACAATATATTAAGTCATTTATTCTTCTATACATATGTAAGTTGGTATTATGTATAAAATGACATTTGTGGGTGAAAAAGGGAATTGTAGGAGGAAGAGAATTTTCCCTCTTAGCTTCATGAGAAATTCTTTTTATGTAGATAGGTGTGCATTTCTGTATGAAGGAGAAAAACACTCTCCTCCCTGAAGTAAAGTAATAAATAGAGTTGGTTTAATATATAGATAAACGTATAGAAAAATATCTGGGAACATGCATACAGTAGCTACATTAATATTTTAAGGGGGAAATGTTCTCACCTCTATATACCCTTTCATCCTGCTGCAATTTCATCTGATTACAGAATCATCCTGATACTGTCAGGCACGGATGATTGTTGGTAGATGATTTTTGGTGGTCAGTATTGTCACATTGAGAAGAGTGTTCGTCTTCCATAGAAATTACTGCTCTGGCATCTGCTTGTTCAATTAATTATTTTAAGAAACAGTTCATTTGCTTTTTTGGAACCTGTACTAAGGTTCTGCCCTGTGTGCCTGGCTTCCAGGAGTATGAGAGATAGGATCTTGGTGGTATGTGGGCGAGAGGGCTTATGCTTCAGGCACATCTCTCTGTAAGTTTCTGTTTCTCTGCTAATCTTTTGCATCAACAGCAAATGGCAGTGACCAGTTATACACAAGTTCTGTGTGGACCTCTCTCTAAATGGGTTTTGTATAATCACTTTTTTTTAGTTCTAATTGTTGGACTTACGTTATCGGCTGGTAGCATGTAGGATGGTGTGGTCTCCCTTTTAAGCATGCTATGGTTTGTGTTCAGTGTAAACTGCATTCTTTCTGCTCTTTGTAATAGATAACACTTACGTTAGTTGGATGCATAATTCTGTTTTATTTTTAGTTTTTGTGTGGATGCATTTCAGCTGTGGGGTGATTTGGCCATCTATGGAAATGTTTTCTTTGCCTGAATGATTTACAATCATATTCCCAAAAACCTCAACTGAGAGAGGAAAAAATTATTCAAAATAGTGTACAACAAAGAATGCCAGTACTTTTTGTGCTGTTTCCATGTTGAAAACTAACTGTAGAGAATACTTTTGAAAGTAGCTTTTCTAGCTACTGAAATTTGCTTTCAGGTAGCTACAATGCTGTGGCTGTGTAATGCTATAAAACAGAAAGTCAGCACATGGTTTTGGGTGCTTCCATTGGTCATTTCATTGGAATAAAGTAATGCCTAATTTCAATTTTCTCATCAACACAATTTTAAAGCAAGTCAGTCCCACCTAAGTTTATGTTACATAATTTATATTTAGGTACGTCAGCAAACGGCTTGATGTTTCACTCACTTTGAAGTTCTGAAACCCTGAGCTTTGCAAGTTGTCAACACCCCTGAAAACTGGCCAGTGCTCACATCAGCATTCAAATCTGGGTTAGAAATCTAACTGTAGGCATCTCATTTGAAAAACCTAAATTAATTCCTGATTACTTTTGTCAGTCCATATTGTTAAAATATTAGTATCAGTCATGTGATATTGTGCTATGGACATTCCTGGATGTCACCTTCCTTCTGCAGCTTCTTCTACGGTGTCTTTGTGAAAGATGTTCTTCACAGAGCTTAGTACCAACAGTGAAGAGCCAAAAAACGCGCCACCAGGCAGGCTGACGATACTTTTGTGGTAAGGGAAAAGAGTAAGATTCAGCAAGGATTCTTCTAGGGATCAACTGTTAGTAATACCTCTTAGTGTTTAAGCCTTGATTCAGCAAAGCTCTTAAACAAGGACTTCTTTTTAGAGATTTGTAAGGGTCTCATCTCCGGTCTTTAAAGCTCTTCAATGTCTTTTTAACTACTAATGGGACAGTTTGAATACTTGAAGTTCAGAATGTGCTTAAAAGCCTTATTGAATATGGGAATTTTGCTTAATGTTTTACTTAATCCTGGTCTCTGCTGGTAGTCCTTGGAGAAAGGAGTAGGATTAGTTTGGGAGGATGTGCAAAGCAACGCACAAAGAAGTATATGATTGCTTCTCTGAGTGCCTTTTTTGTAGAATTTTTGTCAAATGTCCAATAAATCAGTGAAACCTAGCATTTTTGAGTGGTTCCTTATTGTGTGTTCTCCCAGTTCTCTTTTCTTGATACCCAATTTGAGAGACTGTTTCTATGTTTAATATTGTCAAAGACTCACTTTGTTTGAATCTGGAAAGTACTGTAAAATGTAAGAACTTTGACAAATCAGACAATGAATTTCTGGAGCTTGGACTAAGTAAAAAATGTTGGCCTTTATTTCTGTAGCTCATTTCTTTAAGATAGTTGATTTGTTCATTTGCAGCTGGTATTCTTTTCATGCAGTTTCTCCGTATGTATATCTGGGGTTTTTTTCTGTGCAAATAATTTATATGAGCCTCCTGAACTTTTAGTTTAAAAAGATGTGGTCTCAGATACGAGATTTTGGGAGAATATCCATGGGGATAATCCCATCAGAAAAAGCCCAGTCTCTTCAGCTTGACATTTCTCTCTTTTCATGTAAGAGCTTTTTATTCTCAGTCATATTGCTGTTGCATGAGCAGTTTGTAAGCAAGCATAACCTGGCAGAGCTTCCCACGTGAATGGTTGCAGTTGAACTTGGAGCTGCCCTCAAAGGGAGCTCTATGAACAATTCTCCCTTCATTGTCACAGCATTTATGGTAGTTACTGAGACTCGGCAGTCATTGTCAGAGTCTTTCCTTTGGAGCATCTGGGCCTTCAAAACAGAAAATAAGTTCCTCTGAGCTCGAGATAACTGCCTATAGATACAGAAAGCCAATATGCAGGAATGAGTGCTTGGGTAGCACAGCAGCTGCCTGGTTTCAGTCTGCTGGCTGTGTTGCGCTTTCCCTTTCTGCATCCCTCAGTAGTCCTGGGATAGACAAGGTCTCATCCTTATTTTGCCCTGGTAGGGCAAGTAGGAAGACGCAAAAGCTGCAGCAAACAGATCAGTAGCGCGTCCTTCTGACGTGCAGTCCATTGCCTAAGAGTTTCTTACTTTTGTGACCCATGGTGTTTAGTTGGTTTGTAAGCACAGACATTGAACTTCTGTTTTCATTAGCACCAAATTATTTTTAGCTTTGAAAGGAGAAGGTTGCTGTCAGTAAAGAGCCAGGTACCTTGTAGTGTTAAAGGACCACAGATCTCTGGATTGAAACAAGAACATTGTGGACTGAGGTATGACCTCCGCTGTGCTTTTCTCCTCACTTGTCCCAGATGAAGAGCTTTTCCCATATTTCCTGACATTTGTGTTCAGGTCAGCTAGCAATGCTTCAAGCCTTCAATTTTTTTTAGTCTACAAATCAACTTTGCTATATTGCTTATAGCTATTAAGGAATAACCTGTGAACAGCGAAAGACTCTGACTAGCAGCCAGCAAATTTGTGAGCAGTTTTTGTCAGTACTTCTGTGTTTGGAACTGCTGGAACCCCTTTCAAGAGTAAAAGAGCACCACTAAAAGTAACTTGCAATTTGCAACGGAGGTGTACAGAGCACAGTGATTTCCTAGACTTTTTATTTATTGCTTCTCTTGATGCTACCAGTCACCTTCCTTCTGTCCTTTAGCAGACATCACAAATCCTTAGGGAAATAGTTTTTTTCCTTGCCTTCTTTTCTTGAGCTATCATTAGTGGTAATACTGTATTGAAATAAGCTTGGTTGTGCTGCCTTGCTGTGATGTTACAGAATTTTATATTGGCTTTTAAAATATTTTTTTAAGTAGTGAAACAAGGCTTTTTGCTGTTCCTGTACTTCAGTTCATGTATGTCCAACTTGTTTTAGTCTAATACAGAAGTTTTAATGGGACTATTGGTCATATTTTTAATTGGAAAAACAGGCAATGTTTATGATACTAATTAGGTGCTCATGGTATTGCTTTATATCAGATGCTCTCAATGCACTTTGATGCTGCCATCATTAGAGTATTATCAGAGGCAGACTCTGGTGAACCTCTTGCATAAAGAATATGAAGAATAACACCAAAGGAAGGCAATGCTATTTAACTTGCTTATTATAGCTGTCTTTTTGTATGAAGATTTCATATCTCAGTTTCTTCCATATGAAATACCAATAGGAAAGTCCCTCTGTTGACTTCAGTGGTACCAGGAACTTTTTCAAGAAAATGGTTTTGAAAGTATTTGAGGAGTTGTTTGGGCTCTTTTGCTGTTCGGTTGATTTCTGTGTCACCTTTGTGTGTGTGTTTAGGGAGAGGATGAGGAGAACATAAGGGAAGCTCAGAATATAAACATCTTTCTTACTATGATTTAATTGCCAAAATAAGTTCTACTACATAGTAAGCAGGAAACAAAAAGGAAGCATACTTTATAATTCCATCTGACTTCTTCTGCTGTGGAGTTTATTCATTTTTATTACTTAAAGATGTTCTCTCCCTGGCAGTAACCTCTCTCCTTCTCTCTATCATTTTTATAGCCTATTTGTGAAGTTGACTCGCATAAATGTCTGCATGCCTTACTGACCTAGAACAGATTAATCAAATCACATTACTTTAGCACAGCAAGGTGTTAGGACTCCAGGTTTTCTTCCAAGAAGCCCTCAAGATGTGCAAAGAAAATGTGTTTATGTTATACCACTGTAGCATTTGGTATAGTTTGATGAAGCGTCCTTTAAAAAGAAAACCTTAACAAAAATGAGTCGTCCAGTGTTAAACTGAATTGCATGTCTGTTCTCATTGAATGTCCCAAATTTTCACTTCAGTCTGCTGCTAAAAGGCACTTATTTGTCATAGCTGTCTGCCAGAACACATTTAAATGATTTGAAAATAGACTTGGTGGAGTGGACGTAAGAGGGCAAATTAGTTCTGTGTATGGCAGCAGCAGGTTGGCCCAGTGGACTCCTGACCCAGGAGGATCCTGAGTCACTGCAATCTGTTCTGTGGGAGATGGAAGGCAGTATGACCTGGCTCTTGGACACGTTTTCAGCAGTCGTGAGAAAACAGCCTGTGGGCTAAGTGATGTGATGGTTCTCCATGCTATTCCTGGCCTTGTGGGCTGTGGTGCTGCAGCAGATGGTTCTTGTCCAGTTGGGTGGATTTGAAAGATCAGAACAAGGTAAGCACAGGAAAGGCACTTGATTGAGGGGGAGAGGGGAAGGAATGAAGAGGGATAAACAGGCCGTGTTTATTTTCTCCTTTTTCTTTGATGTTTTTCCTTTCTATCTTTAAATTCTCTATAAATATATATAAATATCTTAACAAGTAAACAGTAAGACCATTTTGGTGGGGGAGGAGGACAACAAAACGTACCATGAATGTTTCCATACTCGGCTAATGTTCTGACTTTCTGTTTGTATTTCCTTGGAGAATCTTCTGTTCTGTTTGTCCACAAACTTCTCAAATGTGTTAGTAGCTAAATTGAATTAGTATTAGCTTTGTAGTGTCACCAAACACAAATGGGAAAGCCAGAAAAAGAACCTGGAACTTCTTAAACATCCTTGGTTTGGTTTTTTAAATACAGTCTTTTCGGTATTTAAATACAAAACTTTCTACAGCCATAAAATCTGGCTTCTCAGGACTTAAAGTGTTTGAGGAAATATAAAAGCTAACTTACAAAATACTTTATACTCATTCTATAATCTATTACGAAAAAAGTAGTAATTTTATTTCTGAGACATGCTATAAAATTCTTGACTAATGGGCCAGACGTACTTCAAAACATTACTTTTTGCAGCCACTGAGACATAGCTCTGGCTTGCAGCATTCATCTTCTGGACTGGGCAAATTTTCTGTGCACGGAACAGCTATTTTTACCTTGTTCAGACAGAGTTTGGAGTCGGGGGGGGAGAGTTGTGTTTTGAGCTTTTTAGGTAGTTTGGGATTTTAAAGTGGGAATTCTAGTTTCCCGGCAGTGCTTGCTGTGTAATTATTGTCATTGATAGCCTGGAAGCATTCAGTAATGTTTTGATTCCTTTAGAGAATCTCCACGATCCGGAGAACATCAGTTTGAGAAATACAGATAAAATCTGTGCTAAGTCTAGTCAGGTTTTTTTGTGTGGGTGGGGTTTTTTTTATTATTAGCTATAAATACTCTACTGTCTGCAGACTTTTTAACCACTATGCATCTGACACAAGTCAGTTATATTGCTGTACACGTTTAAATGGTCCATTACTAGTCTGCTCCCAGGCACTAATAAAAATATATTAACCCCCTGATCAAATTTTATTATTTTTCTCATTTTCTTTCTAGGCAGTTTATGGTTCCACAGGATTCTTTAATTCACAGTCATGATGCAGTGTTAATAGGCCTTAGTATCTTGTCTTCCCAGCTCCATGCCAAGCAGAAGTCTCAGCTATCTATTGAACAGCTATACATAGCACTGGGACTCCTAATACAGCTGTAAATGTGGGGAAAGTAGGACAAAATTTGTTTGACACATTGCAGTTCTTTATATGTAAATTTACCCATAAGAATAATAATAATAATATATACTGGGAGAGTTGTCAAAAAATTCTAAATTTTCCATAATTCCAAATTATTGTAATTTACTGCTTCCCAATATTTTATATAAAGAATGACAGGTTATCTTTATATTCAGAGCAAACCGGCCCTCTACACCTTTTTCTGTTGTTACCTGACAGTCTAACTTTTGGTGAGTTAACTGACTGAAAGTTATTCACTGGATGTATTCACTCCTTTATAAGGGTATTTACTGAATAGCGAGGTGATAAGCCCTAATAATTCCCCATGTTTCCAAAAAGACAAGGGCCTAAGGAAAACCCAGAAAGGTGTCACAGCTCATCACCAACTCACCTATCTCATTCCCTTTCTGGGGTCACAAAATGTGCCAGATCCAGGTGTTGCCAGAGCCCATTTCTAAGTGAATCTATTTTAGGCTATTTTAGGAGACAATTTCTGTGTAGAAATGACAAGTTTCCTGAATTTCTCCAAGGCACAGACTGAGAAAAGAACAAGTCTGAGCTGGTGTCAGTTCCTAAAAAGAAGTGTTGTTTTTCTTCTGGCTAGCCATTACCTGGCTGAGCTTATTTCAACACACTTGGGATGAGGGCGGGTGGGAAGAATTGGAAAAAATTGCTTGCAAGTCAGAATTGAAGTATTTACTCACCTGAGTGGGACTGCTCACAACTAGTAATCAAACACTTGATGAAATAACTTGCCAATTTGAGGATTTTAATCTCTACTTTCAGTTTTCCATTAGTAAAACTGGGAAAATAATACTTAGTTAGCTCACAGGGATATATGACATTTCCTTCATTAATATCTCTAACATCAGATGGTATTCTTGCACAAAAGCCTTCTAGAATCCAACAGTTCTTTTTGAAAAAGAGATCTGGTGTCCCTACTGTAATTTGTATCAGTCTAGAGCTTATTTATGCCTGTATAATGATGCCTGAAGTTTATGTGTCTTTAAAATGAGAGAAAGCAATATAGCAGTAAATAAGCCAAATTTGCTGAACTCATAATACTTCTGGGTTATGTATTCAAAAAAGAAAAAAATTCAAAGATCTGAATTTTAATTTTACTGAAGAGATGCTTTTAATGTTTTGCGTTCTCTCTATTGTATGATTTTAGATATTCTCTTAGCTGAATAGTAAGTAGATCCTGAAACTGGGTATGAGGATGGTAAATGTTAGCATATTGTTCCATTAGCCATGTTTTCAGGGAATGTCATGATGATTTGCAATTGGTAGTGGCGTTGTTGAACTAGCATGAATAATAAAGTGATTTGCAGTTGGTAGTGGCATTC